>NC_056727.1:515942999-516002999 GCF_019279795.1 Protopterus annectens | reverse complement strand
AATGATTTATGCATATCTGGCATGGCTTAGTGGTAACCAATTTTGTGTATGGTGTGCATGGTCCTGGGTTCGAACCGTGCAGACGCTGTTAATTTTGTTGCTGGGCAGAACACCGGCCATTGGATAGAGAGTGATTAAGGCACTTTAAAGCAGTTGTAAGTGGGTTTGCGTTGGTTTGCATGGAGGTAAGCACTGATAACTTCCGGTTGCAGTTTCTTATATATACACACATATATAAATATATGTATATATCTAGATATATATATATATATATATATATATATATATATATATATATATATATATATATATATATATTGCTGTATATATATCTAATGACATGTGGATGTATGGTTGTCTCCTTTGCTTAATCTGTGGAGGCAGTGCTTACCCCTGTGCAAACGCACTTGCACATGCTTACTAGTGCTTACATATGCTTACTACTGCCTATCTGTGCTTACACCTGCTTACTGCTGCCTTATTCATTATGATACTGACTCTTCACATGTGCATTTCCTGCAGTACTCCAGTTCATAAATATATGTTATTTAGTGGGTTTTGTAATACAAATATTGCTTATACCATGCTTTGTCATGTAAAATAGACTGTGCTGCAGTGGGACTCAAACTGGGAATGCTTGCTCTTTAGGCGACCGCTCTGCCCACTACACTATTGCTGAGATGCTTCATTTTCATATATCTTCCTTGTTATCCTCTTCAGCCTTTTAAGCTGCTTTAACCGTAGCTAAGCAATGGGCACACCCACACACCTACGGTTGGCTGTACTCTGAGTTTTAGAAAACAATACAGGGGTTTCTTCTTTTGATTTTTATGTCCTGTTGGTGTCGTACACATGGGGGATGGTTGTTGGGGATCTGTGGACACCTATGAGTGATCTCACTCATTTATTTCCACTTTCTGCTCTTCAACACATTTATTTCCACTTTCTGCTCTTCAACATTGCAGGGGCATGTTTATTCTCAGAGCTCTGCTCTCAGGCATGCTCCCTGCACTCGTACACACGCCATGTAAGCCTGGGAGCTCAGGCAGTGTCCTGCATGGAAGATTAATGAATCTGGGGGACAGTCTCATTTACATTACTAACTACTAAGTCTCTGTGCATATAAAATATTTTTTTTTAAGTTTGTGCCTTCGGAAGTGGATTCTCATTCGGTGATAGTCATTGCTGACAGACACCAATGTACAATACCAAGCATCCCATAAAGGATGAACAAAAAAATTATTAATCATAACTCAGTGTGATGAATAATCAACTTGGTGCTTTTATACTCAAATATGTTGTCAATTTGGATGCCTGCTTACACAAAGATGCCTGCCTCTGTAGATTAGAACACTGAAACCATTGCATTACTTTGAAGCATTAACGTAAGTAACAGTGTTTGCCACTTCAGAAATGACATAGTATAGACAGTGGAGCACATGCAATGAGCTTTGCAGTTCTGACAGTTTATATTTAAAGAGCAATATAACCTTCCTGTCAGACACTTGCCACTTACCCTTTCATAGTAGAAATCTTGAAAATGTGATCCTCGCACATTTTATGGATCTATATTAACGTATTGAATAGACTAAATAGCAAAAGCTATTTAGTCGCTCCGATACTGTCGAAATGGCAAAATAGAAAAGACATGGAACATCGAATTTTTTTTCCCACATAAACATAAAAGAAGACTAATTTAAATCCCTATTTAAATGAAACACTTACAATAAAATGAGCTTGGTAGTGTATTGCAGGGCGGACATTTTTGGCTGGGGGGTATGCTAATTCGTACAAGGCGTATATTGTTTGGGGTCTCTCAACCCCACTAATGGTGCATGTGGACATATATGTTTCTGTTAATCTACCATTGCTATCTACAGATGTCTGGCCATATATACCTATATGGGTATATATATTTGGTTGCATATTTATAACTATGTCCGTATATACCTACGAAGATATATATCTGCATACATATATTTAACTTGCTCTGTATATGTGGACATATAGGTGTTGACATATATATGTGATGATGTAGGCATATGCGTGTATATATGTTCATATATATATATATATATATATATATATATATATATATATATATATATATATATATATATATATAGATAGATAGCCTAGTATGAACCTATGAGCCTATGAACCTATCTGCCCTAGGGCATTTATAAGCCTAGCCAGAATGTGATTGGCTTTCGCCACCCATTTTAAATTTATTTTGCTATGCCCTTTTTCAAGGTTAGTATACTGTGCCTCTGTCTAACAGTGACACAGTAGTGATACCCGGGGTAAACCTACGATCTCCCATCCACTCACCAAGATTCCTCTTGAAGAGAGTCAGTGAGGGACTCTGCCTAACCTGGACTGGGATTTTATTCCAGAGTGAAGGGAGCCTCTGGGTTATGAATCTGTCCCTCCAGCATGTCCTATTTATTTCAGTGCTGAGGTTCAAGTCTCTCGAGTGCGTAGCTCGATGGGATTTGGATTTTCTGAGGTGCAGCATGTCCATTAATTCCAGTTTGGACATGGCTTTATACGTCAGGCACAGATCGCCTCTGAACAGGCGGTATGCCACTGAGTAGAGCTGGAGTTTCTTTAACCGAGCAGCATATGGCATCTGTTTGAGCCCTTTGATCCTCTTGGTGAGGTACGTTTGGGGTCTATCCAGTTGCTGCAGGTGTCTGGTAAGGTACATCCCAAAAGGGGCATTGTACTCAATTATGGGCCTGATGAGGGATGAGTAAAGAGGCACGATGACCTCCCCTGATCTAGATGTGAATCCCTTCATGATTAGGTGGGCTATATAAAATGTTTTTCTAACCACTTTGGCCACGTGGTTGTCAAATGAGAGATTGCTATCAACTTGGGTCCCCAGGTCCCTAATTACTTCTTCTGTACTTAATGGATTACCACCTACGTGGTAATTTGTGGGCACTTTGTTTTTGCCAAAGGGGATGACTATACACTTTTTGGCATTTAGCTTGAGGCCATGGCTCTGGCACCAGTTGTCTGTTTCTATGAGACCCTTTTGGAGGATGCTTGTGTCGGCTGGAGAGTCGATTATGGCGCCCAGATTGCAGTCATCTGTGAACTTGGTCAGCCACAGTCCTTCCGTGTTGGCCTGTACCTCCGAGAAATATATACCGAACAAGAGAGGTCCCAGGACTGAGCCTTGTGGGACACCACTTGTAACTGGTTTGGAGTCTGACATGGCTCCAGCAATTCTAACCATGTGGGTTCTGTCCTTGAGCTAGTTTGCAATCCATCTAGTGACATAGGGGTTTATATTTAAGCTGGTGAGCTTATCTTTAATGCCCAAGTGGGGTATTGTATCGAAGGCTTTTGCGAGGTCCAGGTAGGCTGTGTGGACCACCTTCCCCTCGTCAATGGCCTTGGTGACTGTTTCAAAGAATCAACCAGGTTTAAGAGGCAGGATCTGCCCTTAACAAAGCCGAACTGGGTAGGATCCAGTGTCTGTAGGTCCCCAATATCTTTATTTATGAGGTCCATGATGATCCTTTCCATAGCTTTGTAGACCAAGCTAGTCAGGCTTATGGGCCAATAGTTTCCAGGATCCGTTGAGGCACCACCTTTATGGAGAGGGACCACTGTTGCTGTACGCCACTCTTTGGGCTCATATCCTGTAGTAAGGCTGTATATATATATTTCTGGATAACTATATATATAGATATGTTGCATCCATTTAGATAGTAATATATTTACACACACACACACATACATCTAGATGTAGGTATACATTCACTATACTGTTGCATGACTGGGCTGGAGTTATGTTTCTAAAAACATATCATTTATGCATATCTGGCATGGCTTAGTGGTAAACAGTTTTGTGTATGGTGTGCATGGTCCTGGATTCGAACCTTGCAGAGGCTGTTAATTTTGTTGCTGGGCAGAAAATCAGCCATTGGATAGAGAGTGATTAAGGCACTTTAAAGCAGTTGTAAGCAGGTTTGCACGGGTTTGCATGGAGGTAAGCACTGCTAACTATCAGTCACAGTTTCTTACACCCAATTAGCTTCTCCTTTGCTTAATCTGTGTAGGCAGTGCTTACCCCTGTGCAAATGCACTTGCACATTCTTACTAGTGCTTATCTTAGCTTACACATGCGTACTCCTGCCTTATGCATTATGATACTGACTCTTCACATGTGCATTTCCTGCAGTACCCCGGTTCATAAATGTATATTATTTAGTGGGTTTTGCAATACAAATATTGCTTATACCATGCTTTGCCATGCAAAATAGACTGTGCTGCAGTGGGACTCGACCTGAGAATGCCTGCTCATTAGGCGACCGCTCTGCCCACTACACTATTGCTGAGATGCTTCATTTTCATATATCTTCCCTGCTATCCTCTTTAGCCTTTTAAGCTGATTTAACCATAGCTAAGCAATGGGCACACCCATGCACCTACGGTTGGCTGTACTCTGGGTTTTATAAAACAATACAAGTGTTTCTTCTTTTGATTTTTATGTCCTGTTGCTGTCGTACACATGGGGTATGGTTGTTGGGGATCTGTGGACACCTATGAGTGGACTTGCTGATTTATTTCCACTTTCTGCTCTTCAACATTGCAGGGGCATATTTATTCTCAGAGCTCTGCTCTCAGACATGCCCCCTGCACTCGTACACACTCCGTGTAAGCTTGGGAGCTCAGGCAGCACACCTTCATTAGTATGCATGGCGCGCTGCCGTCCTTCTCCTAAACAGGCTCTTCTGTGCAGGACTAGACTTGTCCTGCCTGGAAGAGTAGTGAATCTGGGGGACAGTCTCATTTACATTACTAACTACTAAGTTTTTGTGCATATAAAATAATTGTTTTTTTAAGTTTGTACTTTAGGAAGTGGATTCTCACTCGGTGATAGTCACTGCTGACAGACACCAATGTACAATACCAAGCATCCCATAAAGGATGAACAAAAAAATCTCAGTGTGATGAATAATCAACTTGGTGCTTTTATACTCAAATATGTTGTCAATGTGGATCACTGCTTGCACAAAGATGCCTTCCTCTGTAGACTAGAACCCTGAAACCATTGCATTACTTTGAAGCATTAACGTAAGTAACAGTGTTTGCCACTTCAGAAATGACATAGTATAGACAGTGGAGCACATGCAATGAGCTTTGCAGTTCTGACAATTTCTATTTAAAGAGCAATATAACCATACTATCAGACATTTGCCACTTGTCCTTTCATAGTAGAAATCTTGCTAAATGTGATCCTTGTACATTTTATGGATCTATATTAGCATATCGAATGGACTAAATAGCGAAAGCTATTTAGTCGATCTGATACTATCGAAATGGCAAAATAGCAAAGACACGGCACATCAAATTTTTTTCCCAGGGAAAAAATTTGATGGGCTGTCTTTAGGACTTTGCCATTTCCTCCACTATGGTGTGATCTCGGAGTTGGTATATTTAAGTAGGGGGGTGTGGGGGCAAAGCCCCCCACTTATTTTTGTGTTTAAGTTTTTTTTTTTTCTTTTTTTTTTTTTCTGGTGCAGCAAATTTTTTTCCCTGGGAAAAAAATTGCTGCTCCATATGTTCGATATTTTGTGGTTTAGACATTATCAGTACAATGAAATAGCGTTCGATATTTTCATCGGACGATAAGGTAATATAGGTGCCATTTTATAATAGTGAAGCATGTGAACGTACAAATGTCTACAAAACAGTGTTCTGTTATTTATTTGTTATCCCTTTGTACCATGATTTTATGACATTCATTAATGAGTTTAAGTTTTTTTACGTATGTCCATATTGCATACATTTGATGTGACTTACAATCATGTTGTCCTCACAGGCACATAATTTTCTTACAATATTTTACTGTGTGTATATAAAATTAATCTCCTAAGTCAGCAAATGTTTATGAAACCATGTTAGTATGGCTATTCTCTCTGACACACCTCCTGTAAGTGTACTTTCTGTTAGCAGGAGTGATAAACAAGTATTTAAACTTGCACAACTGCTAATGACACTTACAAGGCGTTAGCTAGTAAAAGTTCTGAATACTCATGTTTACCTGCCTGGCACATTGAGCAGATTGAATGATTCAGAAACAATAATGATTGACAAATGATTTATATATTTGACATGCCCAGAAGGGCTAATCTACATAATATAAGCAGAACCTGGGGCTATGGAACTATGGTGCTAGGGGAAGACTGCTAGGATTCTCAAGTGCTGCCAAACAAATCTATTGTTGCTGACTGTTAGAACTGCTGCATTTATGTTAATTTTTGGAGAACGCTATTACAATTTCTGTCAAAGTATGTTATGGTCTATTCAACTACTGGTTACAGAATTATTTTACTATGTTTGTTACTAGCACATTGAGTGTTTTTCAAGGTTGTTTGTGTAATGAAGGAATAACATTTGCTATTCAGTGCTCCTTTACTTCTATTTCATCAGTTTTTGGCAACATTTTCTGATGATGTTGACACATGTCTGACTTGAGAAGCTTGTACAGATTAAAGTGGCATTAAGAGATGTTTCCCTTCTAATGCTGTTCTATATCATCTTTTTTTCCAGTTTGAATTTGTGTTATTGTCTTTGAGTGGGATTATGAGGGACTGTACAGATATTTCTTACATCTTATTCAAATAAATTCAGTATTAAAGGGCGATGCTGCATAATGTTTTTTTTCTGCCCATTATATACCATACATCCGCTGTTGTGCTATGTCTGATAGATTTCCTTTTTACTTCACTGCAGGGGTACGGCATCTAAACCAGTAAAGATAGTGTCAGTCTCATGCAGACCTGCATTATCAGATGCTGAGAATGAGGTAATTGCACAGGCTACGGGGCACACATCATAGATCCACACTCAGCTGACAAGCTCTTCAATGATCATGCCTGGCAGCAGGTGGCCAATGATGTGAATGCTGTGGCTGGCCAAGGCCACGACTGCAAGAATATCAGGCATAGGGCCAGTGATATGATAAAGAATGATATAAATAGAACCAAGACTGTGGCACGGGAACAAAGAACTACTGGGTGTGGCCTGCTACTGAGGCTCCGCTCACTGAGAAGGAGGAGTTCCTGCCAACTGTATAGGATCTAGCCAGGTCATTGGTGTCACCCAGTGCTATGATGGACATGGGGGCAGAGGTGAAAGACACCCCCAGGGTGTCCACTAGTTATGCTTCAGGTATGCCATATCTATCTATCTATAAACACATACATAAAACAATGGTGTAGAGTTGCAGTAATTTCTGTGTAAGTGGTCATTGATAGAGATGAGCTTTTCATTCCATTATCAACTGCAATTTTGTGTGGCTAGAGGCATCTTGCTGGTAATGAGGTTCAGTGACCACTTGCATATGATATGGGCATAGGTTATTTGTCTTCATTTATACATAGATCTGTAAATATACCTTACTATAATGTTCCATTGCATTTGCATCTATTGTTGCTTTAGTCTGGATTTGGTAGTATACTGTGATGATTTATTTGTATTTCTGCAATTTTCCATTTTTGTGTGTTTGTAATCACCAGGTTATAATATACTCAGACTAGTTAGAACCAACAAAAAAGTAGGCAGAGTTGCTGTTTTCACATGTTTTACATCTATCTCCTCTTGCCATGAAACTGTACCAACTTTCAAAAGTGCTGAACTTTTCATCTCACTCCTCAAACTTAATAGGTTCCTAGGTAAGTTCTAGTCTAGGTTTCCTTGTACACTATTTTAAAGCCTATTTCCCATTTAAATGTGAGAATAAAATTATGTACCTGTGCCAGTGAGGAAAATACCTTAATCATTATGCCAGCCTCCAATCCTAATAAAGAGACAGTGACCAATGGTGAGAATCAAACCCTGTACCTTGTGCCTGTGAGCGAAAAACACCTAAACCATTTTACCAATCCTCAACCACTACTCACAAATCTCTAGCCATTATAAGTCTATACATACCACCTAGTAAAAACATTCCAATCCTGAAAGAGGTAATCTCCTGGATCTCAGCATAAAATGAGAAACCATCGTGTTAGGAGATCTTAACACAGAGTGGCAAAGGATAGTCTAAGAAAACCTAATAAATTCAGTTCCGCTATATGGCTTCTCTCAGTAGATTAACTCCGACTAGCATTAGCAAGACACATCTAATGAATCCTTACTGCATTAGATTCTAACATCCTTCCCAGTGGCACCCTACCCAATGGCCTAAGTGACCACCAGCCAAGCTGCATAATCAAACCCCCAAGCAGCCAGACATGGACATGGGAAAGAAAAAGAGACTTAGTATGGTGCAATATTTATGCAAAGGAGAAAGTAAAACTAATCAATACAAAAAAGGCAGTATCAAAGATATTTGAAGAGAAAAACAGGCAAAGGCAACCAGATATGGAGAATTTCACATTATAAAAAATAAGAAAACAAATGGGGAAAGTAGAAAAGAGGATTACTAATGGAGAGATTAAAGAAATAGAAACTGAAGTTAACAATTACTTGTGAAGTGAAGGATTTAGTGTAGAATATCCAACTCTGGTAAAGTCACAGCATGATGGAAGAATGAGTCCCTAGATTTAGGAGAAACATACATAATAGGAGGAATCTGATCAGTTGACATATGATGATACACTGGAGCCTTCAGTGGGAAGTCAATGCAGAATTGTAGCTGGAGTTGCACTGCAAGGAATGGAGCAGGAAATGGTGGTAACGCTGATGCAGTCATTGTTGTGGAGTGAAAAGCCAGTGAGTTCCCATATGAAAGAGCAATGGATATTGCAGGATGCAGCTAAAGAGAATATGTCAAAGGAAGATATTCTGGAACTTTCTGTAGAATGCTTACAGGAAATGGAGAATAAAGAATGTGCCATCAGTTTAGAAGAAAATGATCGAAGAGATCTAAGGGAAGAGTTGCTTAATTTAACAGAGATGGATAGACATATTAATACTGATGAAAGTAATAGATTGTAAGACCCAAAACATTAGAAGTCTGATAAAACAAATGAACACAGTAATCAAGACTGTTAGAAATTCATGTGATATAACAGAAGTAAATATGATATATAACTGTGCAGCTATATTAAAAACAGATAACGTCTTGCTACAAAAATACAGGGCAATAAAGGAAAGGAAGGGAAGAAATCAAATACCTCCATGGAATGTGCAGCTGAGGTTATCCTGGCTCTGCAGAAATCCTAAGGAGTGGTGTTGCTGGTGCTCTCTTCAAAAGATAACTATGTATGTAGAGGAGGCTGCAATCCAAATACATCTGCCATCAGAAAAGTGTCTTACAAAGTATTTTTGTATTCATAACTGCTTAAAACAAAGAACATGATATTGCAGGAGCTGGAACTCTTATTTATGTGGCTACTCACTTTCTTTTCTTAACTAGAAATCCATCACATACCATTGATTTATTTATAGTGACACACCCTTTAATTTTCTCCAGTGTCGCTTTGATTGCTGATTAAAGAGGTCATGGCTTCTGTTATTCTCTCCGTTTCTTCTCATCACATAACTGAGCTCTAGTTTTGGAAAAGAAATGAAAACAAATCTCATACTTTTCATTGCTTTGGGGCTAAGAATGGTTTAGCAGCAAGAATTCAGGTTGCAGACAGTCTGACACTCATTTCACTGAATCAGAAGTGACAGAATTGTGTAGAAGTGTATATGCAGAATGTGATGGTGTCAGTTATGAGGATATGATTTTCTGGAGAAGTGAACACAGAAGATTATGTGCGGATTAGTTGTGAACCTTGTCATGTCAAATCCACAGATGTATAGATGCTTGTGTTTGGGCTCCATCTTTGAGTCAGTCTGCATGGTGTTTTTTCTTTTGTCTGTGATAGTATAACCAAGAGGTGAGTATATTTAATTAACGGCATGTGTTGAGGGCTTGAAGACCCCACACTCAGGAGATGCAGGAGGACGATACCCTCTACAAACACATTTTATGGTGTATTGTGTTAGCTCACAATTTTTGTCTGATTTCTGATTCAGTCAAATGAGTTTTGGTCATATGTTTTTTCAGTCAAGTGCATTTCAGTCAAATTTGTGAAATATTGTTGCTTTCAGTGCAATGCTGTTTAGTCATTTTATAGTAAACCATATATATATATATATATATATATATATATATATATATATATATATATATATGGGTCTACTACTAATTACCGACACGACGATTCCCCGACGGAAAACTCCCCGACGCCAGATGACCGACATCACACAAACCCGACAACGCAAAACACCGAACACCATTACACCGAACACCATTACACCGACACACGGAACGTAAACAACACGCGACACTACATAGCATACACACTAGCCCTGACCCAAACCCTAACCCTAAGGTCCGACACTATCGCACACTTCACCTACCTGCACCCTAACCCTAACTCACTTAACCCACCCCTAGCCCAAGCTCCGACACTAACGCATACATCACCTACCTGCACCCTAACCCTAACTCACTTAACCCACCCCTAGCCCAAGCTCCGACACTAACGCATACTTCACCTACCTGCACCCTAACCCTAACTCACTTAACCCACCCCTAGCCCAAGCTCCGATACTAACGCACACATCACCTACCTGCACCCTAACCCTAACTCACTTAACCCGTCCCTAAACTACAGTCCCTCACTAGCACACACTTACCTTACCCGAACCATACCTCCGACACGAACACATACTCACCTTTCCCACAGCCTAACCCGACATCCCACAATCTCGAGCACTTACCTGACCGCTCCTAACTCCGTCACCATCGCACACTTACCGCGTCGCGATCGCACATTCCCTTGTCGGTCTTTCCGCTGTCAGCAAATCACCCTGTCGGTACACTTACCTGTCGGTCATCTGGCGTCGGTGAGTTTTCCGTCGGGGAATCGTCGTTTCGGGCATTAGTAGTAGACCCATATATATATATATATATATACATATACATATACATACATACATACATACAGTATGGATCTACTTTAAATTGTCACATTATCAGGACTTCGACTCTAAAGACTCTAAAAGAATGAACTCCCTGAATAGTGAATTTCACCTCCAGGAAACTAATCACTTGGCCACCACTGATGAAAACATGATCTGAAGCAAATTTAAATCAGCAAAGAGGGGGGCTTCCCCCACACCCTCCATGTGGGGGCTGTGCCCCCCCCCACCCACCTAACTAAATATACCAACTCCAAGATTGCACTAAAGTGGAGAAAAGGGCAAAGTTCACAATGGTGGTCAAGTGGTTAGTTTCCTGGTGGTGAAATTTACTGCTTTGAGAGTTTGTTCTTTTAAACTTTTGACATCATCTCACTGTTATGCAAGTCGAGATTATGGCAAGTCGACTATATAAAGTGGATCCGTATATACACAGGGTCTGTATCAGTTAATCAAAAGCTTAATTGAGAGAATCTCTGTTTGTAAAACTTACTTAAGTGAAAGCTCAATTAAGCGATCAATCATTTAAGCAATGCTTTTTCCCAGGGAAAGACATGGTTGGCCATTATCAGGAGTTTGCTCTTTTTCCCCATTGTGGTGCGATCTCAGAGTTGGTATATTTAGTTGGTGGGTGTAGAGGTGAAGCCCCCACATTGGAGAGTTTTAAATTTTGCTTTGATTGTTACAATCGGTGGGTGGGCAACTATTTTTTTTTCTCTAAGAAAGTATTGGCTTAAACAATTGTTTGCTTAATTGAGCTTTCCCTTAATTGCTTTTGACAAATAGTGATTCACTTAATTAAGCTTCCAATTAACTGATATAGACCTGCACACACTCAAACACCCACAAATACCAAATGCTTAATGCTTCACACAGCCTCTGTCTTTTTCGACACAGAAAGCTGTTCTGTTTTGAATTTCAGTCTTGTTAACCTGCTTTTTAGCCTTACAGGGATACAATTCACTAAATGCCATTATTAAATATATGTTACAGACAATAATAAACAATTTAAAACATGAAAATTATGTAAGGTGGTAAAGTACTACTAAACCAATTAAGCTAAGACATAAACATGCAATTTTGAGTAAACATGAAAAGAATTAATCAAAAGCCTGATGAAATAAATATGTTTTCTTTTTTGTTTGTTTTTTTTTTCAACATGACTTTACTATAATGCATGAAAGTTTCAGAAAATAGCAAGATAAAAAACAACATGAGAAAAAGTGTACTTGCTTGAACACTGGCACTAACACAATAAACAAGTACCGATGGGGTGGAGCCAAGATAGCTAAGTGAAGACTGCAACTTTTTAGAGCTCTGCAGTATATTTTAATAGAGGAAAATAATTATTATTATTTTTTAATTCTGCTATACTGTAATTGATAATAGTTCTATCTACCCAATACTCGATGTTTATAAAAAAATTCCTGTCACTTTCACTCAGAAATTGTTATTCTGAATAAAGAGGAGCAATTCCAAGCATTCTCATGTTGACACTTCACTAAAGAAAGATATACAATTAGCGACATCTACCCTTTAGGAGCTTTTCTTGAAAATGGATGGTTTTCAGTAGAATTTAGAGAAAGTAAGAGAAAACTGCTTTAAACAAACTGAAGTCTTAAAGAAATGCTATAACAGCAGCAAACCAACACCCTCAATATGGAGAATGCCTTGCATGACATAGATAGCAGACTAAAATTAGAAGAATCTTAAACAGCATTTTTATTAAAACAAAAGATTGGCTTCTAAACCAAATAGATGAGTTAGAAAAAAAAAGAGAAAGGAGGTATAAGAAAAGGATTTTTGGTTTACCAGAAAAAAATAAAGGTGAAGATTTAATTTAATTTGTTAATACTTCGATCTCAAAAGTAGTAAATCTCCATGAGGGTTTTTCCTGTGGTATAGAAAGAGCCCACAGAGCCTTAGGTAAACCTATTCCATCTTTCTCAACTTCTCCTCCAAGATCTATTTATCAAATATTGATAAAGAATGAATACTAAAAACTATGCGAAGAAAAGCCCCTTTTGAAATACAAATAATATTCAAAAAGATTTGATAATGACTGTTAATCTAAAACTGTAGACCTTAGAAAAACTTGCTGACCTCTTGTTAAATCTCTTAGACAGACTGGCTTTAAATCTTACATAATTTTTCCAACAAAAATAAAAAGATATATATCTAATGGAAAAGAATCTTTAATAACTTAGTGGAAGCATCTACATTTGTTAAAAATAATAACCTCATACCAATGTCTGAAGACATGGATTGGTCATCTGCTTCCCTCAAAAGAACCTCAGACAAAATGACATGGACTGACATGAAGGAAAAAAAAAAAAGAAAGAAAAAAAAAACAGATCCTATTTCTTCCAGTCTCAGCAAAACCAGTAACTCTACAGCCAAGTAATAACTTTTGAATATACCCTTCTATTTTTAACTCACATTTCTTTACTTTGTAGTTATTAATAGCTATGAAACCTTTAGTTCCTAATAGTGAAAACAATTTAAATTAAAGACATTCCCCCGTATTTACTAACCTTCCATGTAGGACTAGTCTAGTCCTGCATGGAAGCAGACGCCTAGGAGCAGGATGGCAGTGTGCCATGCATAGTAATGAAGGCATGCTGCCCGATTCCCCAGGCTTATACAGACCATGTATGAGTGCAGGGAGCGTGTCTGAGAGCAGAACCCACAGATTAAATATGCCCTGCGATGTTGAACAGCATAAAGTGGAAATAAATGAGCGATGCCACTCATAGGTGTCCACATATCCCCACCAACAGTCCCCAATACGTACAACAGCAACAAGACATAAAGATGAAAAGAAAAAAACCCTGTATTGTTGTCTAAAGCTCCGAGTACAGCTAACCGTAGTTGTGCGGGTGTGCCCATTGCTCAGCCACGATGAATGTAGCCCAAAAGGCTGAAGAGGATAACAAGGATGATATATGCAAATGAAGCATGTCAGCAATACTGTAGTGGGCAGAGCATTTGACCTAACGAGCAGGCATTCCCAGTTCATGTCCCAGCACAGCACAGTCTATTATACACAGCAAAGCATGGTATAAACAATATTTGTAATGCAAAACCCACTAAATAACATAATTTTTATGAACAGGAGTACTGCAGGAAATGCACATGTGAAGAGTCAGTATCATAAGGAATAAGCCAGTAGTAAGCAGGCGTAAGCACAGATAAGCAGTAGTAAGCATATGTAAGCACTAGTAAGCGTGTGCAAGTGTGTTTGCATGGGGATAAGCACTGCTGACACAGATTAAGCAAAGGAGAAGCTAACTGGGTGTAAGACACTGTGACCGGAAGTCAGCAGTGCTTAACTCCACGCAAACCCACTTACAACTGCTTAAAAGTGCCTTAAACACATCGTATTCAATGGCCAGTGTTCTGCCCAGCAACAAAACAAACAGTTTTTGCAAGGCCGGAACCCAGAACCATGCACACCATACACAAAACAATTTACCATTAGGCCATGCCAGATAGGTAGAAATCATATGTTGCCAGAAACATAACCCCGCCCAGTCATGCAAAAGTACAGAGAATGTATACCTACAGCTAGATGGGCGTGTGTGCAAATACATTACTATCTAAACGGATACAACATATCTATAGATGTAGTCACATATATATATATATGTATATATATATATATATATATATATATATATATATATATATATATATACATATATATAAATATCCAGACATACATACATATATATATATATATATATATATATATATATATATACAAATATATGAACAGATACACATGCAAATGCTGACAACTACATATATATATATATATATATATATATATATATATATATATATATATATGTGAACATCTACATGTCCACATATACACATCAAGTTACATATATGTACGCAGATATATGTCTCCATAGGTATATATGGACATAGTTATAAATATGTAAGCAAATATATATACCCACAGAGGGCTATATGGCCAGATATCTGTAGATACCAATGGTAGATGAACAGAAACATATATGTCCACATGCACCGTTAATAGGCCTGAGAGGTCCCAAACAATATACATCACGTATGAATTTGCATACCCCCCACCCAGCCAAACACATCTGCCCTGCAATACACTACCAAGCTCATTGTACTGTATGTCTGCCATTGAACTAGGGAATTAAATTAGCCCTCTGTTATGTTTCACATGTTGACATCACATACCCCTCTCCCCCACCCACTAGGCGGGCCGAGCAGTACAGGCCCATCCAACCCAGGCCACCCCAACCCATACATGCATAACCCACAGTTCTGCTTCCCCCCACCCACAGCACACACACAGCCACCATCCCTACCCTGGTTACTGGCTTGTAGCTACCACACATTGCCCCCCCAACCCCCCCGGGACCCATCCCATATGATGTCCCGACCCAAGTATCCTAGGTGTGGCACACACCATAGTCCATGCACATAGCCATGGGTACCTATGTAACCCTGGATGTAGACGAAGGTTGAATACTCAATGTTCGGGTTGTCCCGCATGGGATGAATGTATTCCTGGTACTAACAATAGATTTCACATGTGACTCTGTGTACACTAACAGATTTAGTTGTAGGTATCACAAAGCATACTTGGCACACAAGGTTGTCCGGTTTGCACACGAAACACAGTATCCAGCAATACCAGTCTACATTACAGGATATGTAGCTAGATATGTAGAGGTATGTGTGTTTGTATTTATACCCATAACTAAATAGATATACACCCCTTCCTCTCTGTAGTACAAATGTATACATACATAGACAGACATATATATAAATACCCACATATAGATATATACATATGCAGACACCCAAACATCCACATCGTTATATATGTATATATGTATATATATAGTATATATCTATATATATCTATATATATATCTATATATATCTATATATATATATATATATATATATATATATATATATATATGTGTGTGTGTGTGTGTGTGTGTATGTATATATATATATATATATATATATATATATATATATATAGATATATATGTGTGTGTGTGTGTGTGTGTGTAGATATACACAGATGTATAGCTATGATATAATACAGCACTTAAGAATGATATATGTTCACAGGCCATGCTAATGGAGGTGAGGAGCCCAATCAACAAACATATAACATGTAGCATTAACCCCACCCCCCAGCCAGCCAGGGAAAACATACAAACAAACACACAAACAATGTAAACAATTCACTGCTCCCCAGACCACAGGTAGGATACAACAGGGGGGACACAGTGGATCCACTAAATCTAATCTTGGAACAGAGACAGGACTGTCCCTTACGGGACACCCCAAAAATTGTCTTGTTATAGGAGGACGCCCATGCAATGACCTTTCAAGGTGGGATATGTACATACCTGGACTACAAGGGTGGGAAAGCCTGATGTCCCATGGGTCGAGACAATGTATGAGATGGGTCCCGTGAAGTGGAGAGTGGGCAGTATGTAGTGGTGTGTTTAGACCTGACCTGCACACAGAGTAAGGATGAGTGCTGTAGAGGAGGTGCGGGTAGGGGAACTTTAGGTATATAATTATGGGTCTAGGCATGCAGGTGTTGGCTGGACTGGTTCTATTTGCACCACCCCAGGGATGTAAGCAATAGTGTTCATTGGGCAGAGCCACCGCCCAATGTGCAGCCACTCCCGCTACGAGTCCCACTGCAGCACAGTCTATTTTTCATGGCAAAGTACGGTATAACCAGATGTATTGTTGCAAATCCCACTAAATAACACCAAAGAACACATGGTCGCAACAGCCCACTGTAGGCATGTAAGCCGAACTACTTAGCATCACAAGGCATTATTGTTGTCCCCACTCCCACCCCTGGGTGTGAGTGTCCAAACCTACCTCCAAATGCAGTGTATATACACATCTGTTGCTGAAGAAGAAATGGCCACCTGTGGACCTTCCCATCAGCCTACCTGCACATCCCTGGACATTTCCCCTACTATCTGCCCCTCTGTCTGCCCCATTAACACCACTTACCTATTGACCCCCGTTTCATTACTATTACTGTTTACAGTCACAGGTAGGTGACACCATCTTCCCCAACTATATTGGCAGAATCTGGAACCCCCTACCCACGTGTATTACCTCAGCTGTCCCACACGACACATGTAAATAACACATGAAGCAACACCTCAAGCACACTTGGGGCAGCACATGCTCACCACCTGGCAAATCCCCCCCCCCCAACTAACACTCTATACCCCTACACCAACTAATGAAACCAACACCTCCTGTCCTGTACGCATACAAATCCCAACATCCTGCATACCTTCCCTATTGCTCCACCACCAATTATTCCAATGGCCTAATATACAGTTACAATGCCCCCACCACCACCCTACCTACTCTTTCACTATTCACTTCTACTCTAACATACAGGTATGGCATAACTAAACCTAAACTGAATACCTGAGTGTAACCTATCCTGAACTGTTAAACTGGAATCTCAGTTCACCTTAAACTGACCTATGTCAACAGTTATTCCTGACATGTAAATCTGACCTAAGCATGTATAATACTGACATTTTAATGTGAACTAAGCATGAAGAATGTGGTACGTAGCCATGTTAAGTGTGTTACTCTCTATGAATGTGTACACCTCAGTACTACGTGTAATGTGTAGCTGGGGATTACTGTGGAGCTTCACTCCCCAGGCCACCGCTGATAATGGAGAAACATCCAATTGGATTGTCCCCGACAACAAATGTGAACTAAATACATGAAGTAACACAGGTGTATGCTGCAGCAAGTGGGATTACACTTGTTTGGGTGGTTGTAAGCAATGACCACACTGGTTCAGTAATGTGGAGGCCAACCCAGTGTAAGATGCCGTAACCGGAAGTCAGCAGATCTGAGCCTCGCGCACACCAGCGCATACACGCCTACACTTCCTCTACAGTGCCTTAGGCCCTCTGTAGCCAACAGCTCTCATCGTGCCCCTTAACAAAGTAATCTGCACTCTCAGGTTCCAACCCCCCACCCTACACACTATAGTCTAAGTGAGTCACCAATAAGGTCTGGCAGATACACATTCAGCTGCTGTTATCAGAAACATATCATCCAGCACAGTCATTCAACAGTATAGGAAATGTATGTAGGTATGTAGATTAATACCAGCAAACATGTGCACATTGCTCAACCACAGTATTACGAGTAGTCTATGTGTATCAAAGAACAGTGCCTGCCCAATCATACTGTGAGAACAGTAGTCTTGCATAATACCAAAGAGAATAATGAAAAAGGGTGCACATCGTGGGGGTGTGTGGGCATGCTTCATGCACAGAATGTCACACCTGGGGCATTGGTTTCCGCAGACCTGGGAGATGAGGCTGGCCAGGTGTGTGAACAAACTGCTGCTTTTCAAAACCCTGGCAGGATGCTACCAGTGCAAGAAACAGTGTAGACCAACTAGGTCTTCTCTTGACACAACAACAGGTCTGTCCCTGGCGGGACGAACCAAAAGTTGTGGGTCACATCGATGTGTCCACCAGTATTGGAGAAGGATCAAGGGAAGGCTCATACATACGTGGACTAAATGGATGAAGAGCCTGCAGACACTTGGGTCGAGATAGTATACTGGAGGAGTACCGAGACGTGCAGAGAGGGAAATGTGTGGAGGTGTGGTATGGCAGGGCTAGCAACTAGAGAATGGATAGATGCTGTGTACGTGGAGCTCGGGGACCGGGGAAAGAGAATATGGGTATGACATTATGATAGAAATATGCCAACGAAACAGAACAGCAATAGTGTCATGGGCAGAGCATCCGCCTAACGAGCACACATTCCTGGTTTGAGTTCCACTGCAGCACCTTTCATTTCCATGTGAAATCTGTATATCCACATTGTTTTGCTGTGTAACCTACTAAATAACATTTATATTTGAATAGGAGTACTGCATTAAATGCACGTGTGAAGTGTCAGAACTGCTTCAAAGTGCTTTAATCACTCAGTATCCAACTGCCGGTGTTCTGCCCAGCAACAAAATAAACAGCTCCAGCAAGGCTCAAACCAAGGACCCTGCACACCATAGACAAAGTGATTCACCAATAAGTCATGACAGATATGAAGAAAATTGATGTTTTCAGAAACATATCATCCAGTCCAGTCATGCAACAGTACAGAGAACGTATACCAACATCTAGATGTATGTGTGTGTAGATATATTAATATCTAAACAGATACAACATATGTGTGTATGTATATGTGTATATATATATATATATATATATATATATATATATATATATATATGTATATATATATATATATATATATATATATATATATATATATATATATATATATATATATATATATATATATATATATATATATATGTCTACAACTATATACATATATATCAATATATATGTACAGATATACATGCAAATGCCTACTTCGACACATATATGTGTCTACACCTCTATGTCTACATATACACAGCATGTTACATATGTGTACACAAATGTATATCTATGTAGATATATACGAACATAGTTATATATATGTTAGCAGATATGTATATCTATATAGGTATATAAGGCCATACATCTGTAGATAACAATGGCAGATTAACAAACACACATATATCCACATGCACCGTTAATGAGGTTGTGAGGCCTCACACACTATGTGTCTTGTTTGAATAGGCACCCCCCCACAGCCAAACATGTCCACCCTGCAGAAAACTACCAAGTGTTGCAGATCCCATAAATAGGAGCTGACACATCATGGCCACAAGATGTTAACAGTAAGCCATCCCACCTGTATGATGTCAGGCTGGTATTGTTAACATATTATGCAGTACAGTCTGCCTCCCATAGGAAATGTAATATGTGTAAGCTATCAACATCCCCAGGATACAGATACGCAGACACAGATATGCAGAAACAGAAGAGATATACATGTGACTACACATACGCAGATATATGTACAGTAAGATACATATGTAGAAGGTGCACACAATATGTAACAGCCACTATGCCTACAGTTAACACCTGAACAACTAGACACTGTATGGGCCACCCATACATATGTCAGTCATTGCCTGCAACATATACCCATAGAGAGGTCATAGGAATGACACTACACACAGGTTTGCAGAAATGGAAAACCTTTAGTTGTGTACTATTACAGTTTTATATGCCATGTCATATAGCTGTTCAGACACTGACAACCATATAAACAGAGTACTGCAACCGTTTAACATTTACACTAATACAGTAGTCTGTAAAGGTTCACAACTGTTGCTGTCCAGGCCAAGCCCTTCAAATTGTACAATAGTGATGACAGAGTGGGCCACAGGTTATAAAACAATCAAAAGTATGTAATGCAGGTGTATAGTTCAGCAGCCTCTATCTACACTCTGTACAAACTCAGTAGGGAGTAAAGACGTTATGTGATCAAATGGGTTGTAACTCTTACATAAGGCATAACCGACACCATCACGAGCACACCGACAAACAGAACAGTCTGTATGGCAGGAGGCTTGCATTACCCCAGTTCATGTAAGTAATGTAAATATAGGTGAAGTATACGGTACTTTACATCCAGATACCTTATGGCAGCTCACCGCTGATACCCCCACTTTTTGTAACAGCATAGGTCATGTATGGTGCTCCCCCTAGACTCAATAATATAGGGCCACATACCACTGTTACATACAATGGCCTCTGGAGTGCATAAGGGTGCACATGCATTGTGTAGGTGACACCCACAGATATATGGCCCCAGCCCCACAGTATGTGTAGGGGATACAACAACAGTAGACTGATGGCACCAATGGCAGTGTGATATACTCACAGCCCACTACAGAACAACCCCCGACAGCATGACATATGTGCAAAGTTTGGTATGAAGGTGGAGGACAGAGGCTGGAAGACAGGCACATATGTGGAAAACTGTTGCCATACACTAAGCAAGTTGCTGGTGTTACAGGATAGTCTGCAACATACCCATAGCCAGGGAATTCAGGTTAGAAACAGAAAGGGATGTAGTCATGTACTGAAAGCACTCAACACACACACTTCCAGTGTAATATCTGACACAGGACATGTGTGGTGGACAGACAAAACGTGATAGGCATACCTCTGTCCAGCAAGAGGGTTGGCCCACACTTGTGAGCTATGCAGACAGACTGCATTCCAAGGTAAATTAGTATGTACACACACATACCCTGTAACACCAGTACTATACAAAGCATAACACATCTCTACTCACAGTCTGTCTGTTGTTTCTGATTCTCCTACAAATATGAGGCTGCCCTGAGTGTGCCGGTTCTCCTGTAAGAGGTATTGCTACCTGCTGTCTGTAACACTGATGCCCACACACAGGAAGGGTGTCCATCACACAGGAAATGTAAAGGGACCACAGCCACATGATGTAGGGATTTATAGTGGGTGGTTGCCATGTCAGTGGTAATTCGAAGTACTACACATGTGTAATCATATCTATATGGCTATCTGGATAAGTATATGTACATATATTTCCACCATATGTTCTGGGCATGGAGTGTAGCCCTACCGCAGCCCCTATAGTCCCAAAGTCATAGTACAAGGGGATGTCAGGTATGTATAGCAAGTATATTAGTACACTAGTGCTAGTGTAATTGGGATTGTTTTCACAGACATGGTGTGTGTGGGAGGTCACATCTGCTTATAACATGTGTGCCATTGGCTACTGACAGACATCTTAAGGACATCATTGTAAAGTACCACTGCTAGCACCACTGCTAGCATGTAATGCCCCTGTGGACTGCAGAAGCAATACTGGCCAATATATGTGGTAATTCTGACACACCCTGTACAGTCCAGAGGTATACACATAAGCCCTTAGTGCACAACATGTGTACCATGCCTGACAATATGGATGGAGACAGCCACGTAGATGGGTGTAATACATAACAACTGGTATATGTTTGCCACCATAGGTTATGCATTCACACACTCCTGTCTGGCCTGACACATAATGACCACTGGTACAGGTGTGCCCTGGCCACATACTACCCACTAGATATTGACATACATCTGTACAGCATCCCACTGCTGTCTGACATACATGACTTGTAAGGGAGGCCCAGCAGCAGTACATCTGGCAAGTATCTGCACATGAAATCTCACTGGGTAAGTGCACTAAGCTGCTAGGTATGTAACAATGCACTGTGCAGGCTACAGGCAGACTGGCTCAACACTGGCCTACATCTCCTACGGGGGAATGCACATGTACCTGCATATATAGCAGGCTCAACAGGCATGTCACAGCACAGGGTAAGATACACCTGTGTGAAAGTGCATAACCACAACCAGTGTGAACACAGCCACACATGTTAAGCTAGCATATTACATTGTATGGCCTATCTGTTCTACACCATCCTCATATGTGCCACTCACAGACTGACCCTACATATACTGGGCTGCTACACAGTTTGGTCTGATGGCTGTCTGTGGTATGGGACATGTGTGTGTATGGCCCTACAAAATGTACGCCAATATGGTACCATACAGTGGGGCAGCATGTAATATCAGATAGGAGGGGAACTAGAACAATGACATCTACCACAGTCTGTACACAGGCTACAGTACATATTAACAATACACACACTCTCGACATTCACCATAAATACACAGACCTCAGTAACGTACAAACATCCACAGAATGTCCAGGTTATGTCATGAAGTATAAGCCCTACTGTACATAACAAGCCAATGATATATCAGATTGCTACACATGTTATCAGATAGGATGACACTAATTATGATGTACAGCACATATGCACCACTTCCTGCACGACATATGTGCTGTACATCATAATTAGTGTCATCCTATCTGATAACATGTGTAGCATGTTATCAGATAGGATGACACTAATTATGATGTACAGCACATATGCACCACTTCCTGCATGACATATGCACAAAGGTTGACAGAGGTGTGGCTGGGAGCACATACACAAGGCCAATATTGACATGCTGCTGTGATAACCTCATACATTTACTGTTGTAACAGGGTTTGTTGCAACATATGTCCTATGAGGGATATGAAGTCAGTAACTGTCACGGCCTTCACCATCGACAGACTGCAGTCCTCACACTACCTTCTGCAGTCCACAGATAGATGCTCCATGGGTAACATATGAAACCAAAAGCGCAACACTGCCTAGTCTGCAGATGACCCTACAGATGGGGATTCCTCATAAACATGGAACTGACATGGCAGGTATTGAGACATGTACGACAGCCATATCCAGACAAACACTATGAAACCAACATTACCCCTAATGCAGTATAGCAGCACTTACACTCTGAAGTCAGGTATGGCACTTCCCCCTCCTGTTTGTTGCCCTGTTTCCACAGTGTATGTTGTTACAGGTAAATCCCCAATCCATCTGAGATGCTGTTTGCCTAACAACAGATCCAGTTCCTGCTCACAGTGAATGAAAAGGGTCAACACCAACATGATGTTCCTAGATATTGGATTGTGTTTCCATGCAATTGGCTATGGGAATGTTACCACAGCTGTTCCACATGCAATCAGCTAGGGGATGGTTGCAATTTGTGCAGAGGCCATCAGCTGATCATGGGCATCACTTAAAATACACATGCTGCTGCCTAAGCAAAGCAGGTGTGGGTCTCCACATCCACCAGAGAGGGAGTGGGTGAGGCATACAGAGGCAAATACATGTCAGGGAGGGGTGGGAGAGTAAAACAGAAGCATGTTTCTGTCACACACCTACCAGCAGAGGGTATCAAACCCCTGACAACTATGTAGTGTCGTCACAGTTCAATGCAGTTATTGGATGCACCACATGGGTTACCTACTGTGGAGCACTCCGAACATTTATGTGATGGTGAGTGACATCTGCAACAGGGATACAGTAGCTATATGGTAGGTGACATACAAGTGTCTGTACAGATGAGCAGGTGCCAGCGTCAAAAAAGCCACACTCTCTCAGAGATGCGCACACATTTATACAGTTGGCAGTGCCAGGATTACAACTCATTAGTAGTGGGATTGCCACAACACATCACTGTGCAGGTATCACATGCACCATATCATACAGAGGTTGTATGGGCAAAGACTCTGAAGAGGTGTCAGACATCAGACAGCATGCTTCAGTATGCCCATGGGGGTTGTAGTGAGTGTAGATGTGGACATACGCACCATAAAACATACACACAAACACACAGGTTGCCAGTACTGACATGCATGGGTGCATGTCTGAACAGGTGTGTGGTGGTCAACTGTGCCAGCAGGCTATACAAGGGTAGGTGATGGGTGTATCTTGGCATCAGACCACATGACAATGGTCTGCATTGTGGCTCAGGGCTGTAGTTTCTGTATTTGCCCACACAGATGAGTATTGTATCCCCCATCCAGTCACCTGGGTGACTAATGTGTGTGGCCAATGCTGCATCACTTGCCGTGTATGTGTTCCTTAGACCATGACATGGATGTTGTCTAGGATGTACACAACTCCCACATGCATGTACAGTGACATGTGGAACTGTACCTGGGGTGACTGGCCTATGTTGTGAACACAGATTATCATTAGATGTGCCAGTCGTGCCCACCTGTGGCTGGGACTAGTAATGGGCAGCAGGTGTATCCTGCATCTACATTTCCTGTCAGTGGCATCTGTCCATACAGGGCATGTTGTCAGGCATGGTATGTCTGTTGTGGGTCACATGTGAATGCATCACAGGTAGTGCAGGTGTCCATTGGGGAACATGGGGGAGGTGTACTGTCTGCATGTACGTGCATATTGGACAGATGGGGAGGGTGGCTTGCCCTCTGTAGCCCACTGATAACACTCTATAGTTACTATCAGTGGCCAATATGCAGTGTACTACCCACATATTGGCTGTTGCCTAGGCATGTGTGTGTGTGTGTGCGTGTGTGTGTGTGTGTGAGACATGGGTGAGATTGTGCTCTGGGTAATACTGGGGTTTCTAACTGTAATTGCCTGGCCTTGATGTCACATGTATGGGTATGGATATGCACCCCAACCTCTCTGCTATTTAACAGCTGTTATCCCTATACAGTGAACATTGTGATATGTGCTAGGGCCACCATATAAGAATTTTGCAAAACCCACCACACATTGGGCCCAGGTGTCACACAGGCACATCCACCTAGGATACGAGTTAGAGACACACACACACACACACACACACACACACACACACACACACACACACACACCTGTCATGTCTGTGAGTAGAACCCCTACCTAACTAGTTTTTTACACTACAGCTCTACACAGTTATTGTACATGCCATGGACATTACTGGAGTACTCATTCCCCAAAGGTGTATTTCACACTGAATGGCATCACCAGGATTGCCAAAGTAGGCCATTTGAAGGTACTGTGAGTGACTAGCCTAAAATGCATTGCTCCCTACACAGACAGTGAGACTTACACAAAACATCCACAACCAACTCTTTCCCCAAAGGTGCATTTCACAATGAATGACATCCGCAGGATTACCAAAGTAGAGCATTTGAAATGTACTGCGAGTGACTAGCCCATGATGCATTGCTCAGTACACAGACATTTAAACACATGCAAAACATCCAGAACTGCCATGGGTGGAGATGGAACCCTACCACAGTTCTAATTCACACTCCAGCAGTACGCAGTTACCGGACGCGCTACAACTTTCCAAGAGGTGTAGTTCTATGTGGGTGACATCAGCAGCCTTGCCAATGTTGAGTATATGTATTGTATGGTGTGTGAGTACCCTAAAAAGCACAATCAGAGACAGACAGATACCCACAGTTCTCAAGTCTGGGTTTAGAACACCTACCTAGCTACTTTATCACACTACAGTAGTATGCAGTTACAGGACGTGCTAAGGAGATTACTAAGCAACAGCCATTCCTGAGGTGTATTTCTAGGTGGGTGACATAAGCAACCTTGCCAAAGTTGAGTATATGAATTGTAAGGGGTGTGAGTACCCTAAAACCCATTGCTCTCTACACAATCAGAGACAGACAGACATGCAAACAAACACACACACAAACTCACGCACACACATTTGACAAGTCTATGGTTAGAGCACCTATGTAACGACTTTATCACACTACAGCAGTACACAGTTACAGGATGTGCTACAGAGATTACTAGGCAGCAAGCTTCCCAGAGGTGTACTTCTAGGTGGGTGACATCAGCAGCCTTGCCAAAGTTGGGTAAATGAATTGTGAGTAGTGTGAGTACCCTAAAAAGCATTGTTCTCTGCACAGTCAGAGAAGGACAGACACACACACACACAGTTGCCAAGTCTGGGGTTAAAACACCTACCTAACTATTTTATCACATTACAGCAGTATGCAGTTACAGGATGTGCTATGGAGATTACTAGGCAACAACCTTCCTAGAGGTGTAGTTCTAGGTGGGTGACATCAGCAGCCTTGCTAAAGTTGGGTATATGAATTGTGAGTACTCTAAAAATCATTGCTTTCTTCACAATCAGAGACAGACAGACACGCACACACACAGTTGCCAAGTCTGGGGTTAGAACACCTACCCAACTTCTTTATCACATTACAGCAGTATGCAGTTACAGGACACACTACAGAGATTACTAGGTAACAACCTTCCCAGACGTGTATTTCTAGGAGGGTGACATCAGAAGCCTTGCTTAAGTTAAGTATATGAATTGTAAGGAGTGTGAGTACCCTAAAATGCATTGCTCTCTACACAATCAGAGACAGACAAACATGCACACACAGACTCACACACACAGTTGCCAAGTCTGGGATTAGAACACCTATCTAACTACTTTATTACACTACAGCAGTTCACAGCTACAGGACACACTACAGAGATTAGTATGCAACAACCTTCCCAGATGTGTAGTTCTAGGTGGGTGACATCAGCAGTCTTGCCAAAGTTGAGTATATGAATTGTGAGGAGTGTGAGTACCCTAAAAAGCATTGCTCTCTACACAGAGAGACAAAGATGCACACAAACACACAGTTGCCAAGTCTGTGATTAGAACTCTTACCTAACTAGTTTATCACACTACAGCAGTACACAGTTATGGGACACACCATGGAGATTACTGGGCTACAACTCTCCCAAAGGTGTATTTCACTTTGGATTTCCACAGCAGGCTTGTCATAGTAGGGCTATGGGGAGGGCAGTGTATGCATGAGCCGTAACTCATTCATGTACGGGTTGACACACCACATGCGGGCACACATGGGGTCATATTTCACAGGTATGTGAAAATAGTTGCTAGATGACTACTTCCTTGTACAGTCATGTTGCACAGTTGGCACGTGCACCACATAGTCTGTAATGCTGACAGATACTGGTGGCTAGTATCTGCAGTGAGTGACATCTGCACCTCATGTTTGGGGCCCTTTGGCTGTGTGCTGGGTGGGACAGGCCTGGATGGATCCTTGTCACAGTAACCCTCTTCCACACATCTATGTACGTCCACCTTTAGTTTCTTATAGTTTGTTGCCCTGACATATATGTCTGTATTCCTATCCACTGTGTGTGTGCAAGGCATGAGTGGTGCATACTGATGACTGTCTGCACTAACAACTGCAGCTGCCAGATATGTCTGATGCACTGGTGTTTGCAGTCATGGCCTTCATGTGTTTCAGTGTGTGAGCATGCCCAGTATGACCTTTCAGTATGTTGTAGACTGACATTGCCTTCATTTCTCTAAGTGTATGAGCATGCCCAGTATGGCTGTCTGTATTGAATCTGTGGATCGTGCCCAGGTAGTTTGTGCTGCAGTGCTGACCTTTGTGTTGTACACCAACAGGTAGCATCATGTCTCTGCAGGGTATCCATCGATCATTTGGCTTGACTGTTACTACCTTTCTGCATTGCGGGGGGGGGGCACATTTGACTGTTTTTACATTTCTACACAGGTGTGGGGGGCACACCTGACTGTTACTACCTTTCTGCATTGTGGGGGTGGCACACCTGACTATTTCTACATTTCTACATAGGGTTGGGGGCACACCTGACAGTTATTACATTACTATGTAGTATGGGGGTCACACCTTACTATGTCTACATTTCTACACAGGAGTGGGGGGGCACACCTGACTGTTATTACATTACTATGTAGGACGTGTGGGGCACATGTAAAACATGTACAGATTCACTATGACTGTACTGGTATATCAGGTTCTCCATTTCATTCTGTATTGCTAACTATCATGCTGCCTAGAGGCATGCAGGTGTACTACAGATTATGGCTTTGATTGCCCTACATATTATTGTCTGTCTTCCTACCCTTCGGAACTAACACCCTACCACCTGCCATGGTGTGGTCTGTCTGTGTAGGCCTTGGGGGGGGGTTAACCATAGCCATTATTCTGGGTCCATGCCACAGGCTCTGTTTGGGTTTGTCTACACCTGTCCTGCTGCCTGAGATTGTTGTTGGGTATGTGAACTGTCCTGACTGGCATGTGTGGGTCATATGGACACACATGTCGCACAGCACATTTCCTGCAGTGGGTTTTGTCACCCTGTGTAGTACTGGCTACTATGGTGACTCCAGTATATGTTGCAGATGTCATGGTGCCACTATAGGTGTCTATTGTCTGCTGCCATAATATTCAGCCACCCAATTCTGTTGCATGCTCACATCCATACCATAGCTACAGGTAACAACACATTCTTCTCCATTTGGCAATTGGTAGGTTGATTGACTTACCTTGAGGGTGTGCCAGACTTCTGTATGGTGCTGGAGGGCTGCCTATGTCAGATGTACATAGTACACTCCCTATACATGGTTGTGCACAGGTAGTGTCATATTTGGCATCCTTTTTACTGTATGTGTGGGTCAGAGAGAGGTGTCATTCCCGGGGTCACTACTGTGTCAGTGCATGTGTTATGCGTTGCCTCTTTGCCAAGGCCGGGGCATACTGGGCATGCCTCCTCCTGCCTACTGGGGTTCCTCCTCTGAGTTGCTCTGTGCCTGTGCAGGCCTTGGCATTGGTGGGGGGCTGTGGGGCCCTACCCCATGCTGTTCCTGCTGCAGCTGTTTCTGCAGGATGATATTGTGTAGCATATCACATACTGTAACAATTTGGGTACATGTAGCTGGTGAATACTGCAAGGCTCCATCAGATGTGTCCAGACACCAGAACCGTGACCTGAGCATCCCAAACACATGCTCTATTATATGTCCGGCCTGTGCGTGTGCCTCATTATGGCATTGTTGTTCAGGTGTGTGTGCATTTCTGATGGATGTCATCAGCTATGGCTCCAGTGGGTACCCAGCATCCCCAACTTGGTGACCGTAGGGGATGTCCACTTTGGCAAATCTCTCATACAGCTGTGTCAGATGCCATATGTGGGAATCGTCATAGCTTACAGGGCAGCCAGCACGCACATTCATTATAATGCCCTGGGCATCACAGACAACCTGGCAGTTGATGGAGGGGATGAACCTGCGGTTGATGTAGGCCCTACCCTGCTTCACTGGGTGGTGCTTTAATGCATATGTGCGTGCAGTCTATAGCACCCACTACCCCAGGGTATTCTGCTGTTTGGTGGAAGAGATGCATATTGCTGGTCAACACCTCATGGGTGTTGAGGAAATATACATTCTCACTGGCATGTGCTGACATGGCATCCAGGAACTGGTGGAATACTCTGGATGCTGATGCATGTGAGATCCCCATGATATCCCCAGTTGTGCTTTGGGAGGTACCTGTGGCTAGTATACCTAGTCCTACACATACCTTGGTGTCCACTGAGATGGGTTTCCCTTGGTCAGTTTGGTGTGTCAGGTGTGGCCGGCACAGCTCAACAATTTGCTGTAGGAGGTTTCTGTCCACCTTGTAGTGCTCCACTATCTCCAGCTCATGTAGCCCATGGTAGGTTACCATTGGTCTGTACTATCTTCTCCGTCTCCTCACTGTGGGTTGTTCGGCAGCATTCACATCCTCACCACCCACAGCCTCTTGCGCATGTTGTTTTATGTTGCCTGCTGCAGTCCTTCTCATTATGTAGGTTTGTTTGTTAAAATTTCCCCGCTTGTATATACCGGTGGTGTAGAGTGTGGGAAAAAACAGAGGGTAAGGTGTTTGCTTGGTTTGTCATAGTGTTCTGGGATGGGCTGGTCTGCTGCTTGTGTAATTGACTGATTCTGATACATTTCTGATACACAGCTGTGCTACGCTAGGAGCACAACCGAGCCACAGGGCTCCAATCCGCTTACATTATGGCTGACACACCCACCCATGATGTCACCTACCTCCTAGTCTTGCACTCTGTTATTCATATTCTTACACTGTTGAGACCTGCCTCACATGCTGGGGAAAACTGGAATTCACTATCCTTCCCCTCATTTGCATATGATTGCCTGCTAATGCATAGTTACATGTCTCACACTGAGCCCCCCCCCCCCTTAGCAACCACTATTCATTGGCCAGGTTGTGTTCTGCTTACCATTGACTTCCATGGCAGACTACTGATTTTAGTTACAATGCTTATTTTAGGTTTATTTTATTATTTTCCCCCGATCCCATTTGCGCACCACTGCCCTATGCTTAAACAGCCGAGATCGGCTTAACATAACATAAAGGTTAAGCCAAAAAGTCCAACAGTAACCAGGTACCTCTGTGTAAGAGCAGAACCATTCCAATAAAAAATATACACCTGAAGAAGCATTTGGTGAAAGCGCTTGTGTTAGTGTGAATAAATCAGCTGAAGAATCTGGAGCCTTGCCTCTGTTTATTATTTTTTATTGGATAACATAAAGGTTGGTTTTTTTTTTTGCATTGTTTGCAATGACAATGGCCTTATACTTGGCCATTGGCATGCTTCCTCATTGATATACAGCCTTTATTTGGAGCTGTCATAGCTCTGTTTCAGATTTTGCAGTACCGTACTTGGTTACTAACTGAGTACATTTCTGCATATATTACGCTAGTCCTGCATGCCCTAATTCCTGCTTCCTGGATGGCAGATTTACCTCGTTTGCATGGTTTTCACCTTCAAATGGGGTAATTTTCATACGGGGCTGGGAACATGCAGCACTAGTGCTAGAGCGCTCGAACACGTCAAACGAGCATGTACGTGGATCGCTCGGATGCCATATTGGCCAAATTTCCTCTTACACTAATCATGCACACCGTGCAAGCTTTTGAGAATCCAGGGGATTATCAAGGATGTTTACTGTACAAATACTTATTGTTGGGAATATATTTTTCAATTAATTCTTCTGAACTCAGAGTGGATGTTTCTGTCTTTTTGTGACAGTCAAATGGTATTTTTATTGCTTGTGTAACCTTTCCCTTCATATATCTTTTTATTTAGATTAACAAGTCATCTTTTAAATTATAATATTGTTTTTAATTTCTAAATGCAAAGTCATTCCATCCTTCTGTTGTGTCTATAGCTCAAGGCACTGTGGTTTAATCTTAAATTTCTTAGTTTTTGTTTTGCATTTTTTATGATGGGAGCTTGTCTAGTGAACTTTTCAATTTTGTTGTATGTATTTTAATTACTGTGTACTCTTAAGTGGATTTTTTGTCTCTTAGTTTTTGTCTTAATAAAAATTTGAAATGCTGTAGTAATGCTGCTGGGTTGTTCATTGTGTAGTAGAGGTTATGAGAGGGGAAGTGTTTATTATGGTGGAGCTGCTTATGTGCTTTTTATTGGAGTCTACTTAATTTTGGTGCCATTTAAATTAGACAAGTGTTTGTTTTTATTTATAATCTTACTTCATGATAGATTCCATGAGCTACCTTCATTTCATTGAGGCTTTCCAGCTGTTATAATTTTTCGTAATGCATTTTCACACTTAGTAAAAGGGATGCCAAACACGACACTACCTGTGCTCAACCATGTATAGAGAGTGTACTATGTGCATCCGACATAGGCAGCTCTGCAGCACCACCCTCCATACTGGGACACCCAGAAGGTAAGTGACTCACATGCCAGTCGGGGGGGGGGGTCACATACCCAACAACAGTCACAGCCAGCAGGACAGGTGTAGACAAACACAAACAAATGCTGTACTATGGCCTCTGAATGAGGCCTATGGGTAACCTCCCCACCCAGGCCTACACAGACAGACTACATCAGGCCAAGGCAGTTGGATGTCAGTTGTGAAGGCTAGGAAGTCAGAAACTAATATGTAGGTAATAAAAAGCTGTAGTAGACTGGTATGCCTCTAGCCAGCACAATAGGTAAGACTACAGACTGAAATGGAATACCCGACATACCAGTACAGTCCTAGCAAATGTGTAAAAGTGTCAGGTGTGCCCTCCCATCCTAAGTAGACTTATAGTAACAGTTAGGTGTGCCCCCCTCTCCTGTGTAGAAATGTTGAAATAGTCAGGTGTCCCCTCCCCCCATCCGACATAGAAATATAGTAACAGTCAGGTGTGCACCCCAAACCTGTGTAGAAATAATCAGGTGTGCCCCCCATCCTACATGCAAATATTGTAACAGTCAGGTGTGGTCCCCCAAACCTGTGTAGAAATGTAGAACCAGTCAGGTGTTCCCCCACTGCTATGCAGAAATGTTGCAACAGTCAATGCCAACTAACCAATAGATAGCCTGCAGCCACATCATGCTAACTGTCAGTGTACAACACAAAGGTCAGCACCACAGTACAAACTACCTAGACTTGATCCACATGTGCAATATAGATGGCAATACTGGGCATGCTCACACACTTAGAGAAATGAAATGTTAGTCAACAACATACTTAAATGTCATACTGGGCATGCTCACACACCTAAACACATGAAGGCCATGTCTGCAAACACCAGTGGACAAGACATATGTGGCAGTCACAGTTCTTAGTGCAGACACATGTCAGTATGCACCACTCCTGCCTTGCCTACTCAGAGGACAGGAATACAGACATATATGTAAGGATAACACACTATAATAAGCCAAAGGCAGATGGACATAGATGTGTGGAAAAGGGTGACCGTGACAAGAAGCCATCCAACCCTGCCCCAACCAGCACACAGTCAAAGGGCCCCAAACACATGAGGTGCAGATGTCACCCACTGCAGATAATAGCTATCAGTGTCGGTCAGCATTACAGACTATGTGGTGCATGTGCCAGCTGTGCAACATGACTGTACAAGGAAGTAGTCGTGTAGTAGTTGTATACTCGTACCTGTGACATACGACCCCATGTGTGCCTGCATGTGGCGTGTCAACCCCTAGATAAATGGGTTATGGCCCATGCACACAGCACCCTCCATATAGCCCTACTATGACAAGCCTGCTGAGGTTATCCAATGTTAAATATACCTTTAGGAAAGCTGTAGCCCAGTAATCTCCATGTCACGTCCCACAACTGCATACTGCTGTAGTGTGATAAACTAGTTAGGTAGGAGTTCTAACCCCAGACTTGGCAACTGTGAGTGTGTGTTTGTGTGCGTGTCTGACTGTGTAGAGAGCAATGCTTTTTAGGCTACTCACACTCCTTACAATTTATAAAATCAACTTTGGCAAGGCTACTGATGTCACCCACCTATAAATACACCTCCAGGATCATTGTAGCCCAGTAATATTCGTAGCGTGTCCTGCAGCTGCATAAGGCTGTAGTGTGATAAAGTAGTTAAGTAGGTGTTCTAACCCCAAATTTGGCAACTTCTGTGCATGTCTGTCTGTCTCTGACTGAGTAGAGAACAATATTTTTAGGATACTCACACTCCTTACAATTCATATACTCAACTTTGACAAGGCTGCTGATGTCACTCACCTAGAAATACACCTCTGGGAAGATTATAGCCCAGTAATCTCCTAGACATCCTGTAGCTGCGAACTGCTGTAGTGTGATAAAGTAGTTAGGTAGGTGTTCTAACCTCAGACATGGCAATTGTGTGTGTGTCTGACTGTGTAGAAAACAATGCTTTTTAGGATACTCACACTCCTTACAATTCATATACTCAACTTTGGCAAGGCTGCTGATATCACCCACCTAGAAATACACCTTCAAGAAAGATGCAGCCCAGTAATCTTCGTAGCGCATCCTGTAACTGCAAACTGATGTAGTGTGATAAAGTAGTTGGGTAGGTGTTCTAACCTCAGACATGGCAATTGTGTCTGTGTCTGACTGTGTAGAAAACAATGCTTTTTAGGGTACTTGCACTCCTTACAATTCATATACTCAACTTTGACAAGGCTGCTGATGTCACCCACCTAGAAATACACCTCTGGGAAGATTATAGCCCAGTAATCTCCTAGATCATCCTGTAGCTGTGAACTGCTATAGTGTGATAAAGTAGTTAGGTAGGTGTTCTAACCTCAGACATGGCAATTGTGTGTGTGTCTGACTGTGTAGAAAACAATGCTTTTTAGGGTACTTGCACTCCTTACAATTCATATACTCAACTTTGCCAAAGCTGCTGATGTCTCCCACCTAGAAATACACCCCTGGGAAGGTTGTAGCCCAGTAATCTCTGTAGCACATCCGGTAACTGTGTACTGCTGGAGTGTGGCAGGTCTGGAGTCCAATGTCTGTGTACGGAGCAATGCATTATAGGCTAGTCACATGCAATACATTCCAAATGCCCTACTTTCGTAATCCTGCTGATGTCGTTCATTGTGAAATAAACCTTTGGGGAAGGGGTTTTCTAGTAATCCCTGTGGTGTGTCTTATAACAGCTCCATGCTGTAGTGTGATGTAGACCTCGATCAGGGGTTCTATACCCACACATATTGGTCGTGGATGTTTTATGTGTCTCTCACTGTCTGTGTAGGGAGCAATGTAATGCATTTTAGGCTACTCACTCGCCATACATTTGAAATGCCCTACTTTGGTAATCCTGCTAATGTAATCCATTGTGAAATATACCTTTGGGGAAGGAGTTCTCGAGTAATCCCCGTGGTGCATCCTATAGCAGCTCCATGCTGTAGTGTGATACCGAACTCGGTTAGGGGTTCTATACCCCCATGTTGGTTGTGGTTGTTGTGTGTATGTCTCACTGTCTGTGTAGGGAGCAATGCATTTTAGGCTACTCACTCACAGTACATTTGAAATGCCCTACTTTGGTAATCCTGCTGATGTCATCCATTGTGAAATACACCCTTGGGGAAGACGTACTCCAGTAATGTCTGTGGCGTGACTATAACTGTGTAGTGCTGTAGTGTAATAAACTAGTTAGATAGGAGTTCTACTCCTCGATATGACAGGTGTGTGCATGGGGGTGTCTGTGACTCGTATCCTGTGTAGAGGTGGTTGTGAGTGTGTGACACCTGTGGCCAATGTAGAGTGGGTTTTGTATATTTCTTATATGATAGCCCTACTATATATCACAATGTCAACTGTACTGGGATAACAGATGTAAAATAGCTGAAAGGCTGGGGTGCAAAGCCACACCCATACATGTGACATCAAGGCCAGACAATCACAGTTAGCAATCCCAGTATTACCCAGATCACACTGTATACCCATGTCTCATACACACATATGCCTTGGCAACAGCCAATATGTGGGTAGTACACTGCATATTAGCCACCGATAGTGACTATGGAGTGATATCAGTGGGCTACAGAGGGCATGTCACCCTGCCCATCTGTCCAGTATACATGTACATAGAGACAGTGCACCTCCCCATGTTCTCCAATGGACACCTGCACCACCTGTGGTGCCTTCACATGTGACCCACAACAGACATACCATGCCTGACAACATGCCCTGTATGGACAGATGCCGCTGACACCAGGGAATGCTGTTAGCATGATATCAATGTAGGTGCATGGTAAACCTGCTGCCCATTACCAGTTAATGCCACAGGTAGGCAAGACTAGCACATCTGATGATAATCCGTGTTCACAACATGGACCAAACACCCCAGGTACAGTTCCACATGTCCCTGTACATGCATGTGGCAGATGTGCACATCCTAGACACCATCCATATCATGGATGAAGGAACACATACATGGCAGGTGATGCACAGCATTGACCAAACACAATAGTCACCCAGGTGACTGGATGGGGGATACAATACTCACCTGTGTGGGCAAGTGCAGAAATTACAGCCCTGAGCCACAATGCAGACCATTGTCATGTGGCCTGATGCCAAGGTATACCCATCACCTACCCTTGTATAGCCTGCTGGCACAGTTGACCACCACACACCCATACAGACATGCACCCTTGCATGTCAGTACTGGCCCCCAGTGTGCTTGTGTGTGTGTTGTATGGTGCATATGGCCACATCCATGATCACTACAAACCCCATGGCAATACTGAAGCATGCTGTCCAATGTCTGACACCTACTCATAATCTTTGCCTTTACAACCTCCTTATGACCTGTGTGGTGCATGTGATACCTGCACAGTGATGTGTCATGGTAATCCAACTACTGAAGAGTTGTATTCCTGGCCCTGCCAAGTGTGTCAATGTGTGTGCGTCCCTGTGAGAGTGTGGCTGTGTTGACGCTGGCACCTATTCAAGCAGACAGGCACGGGTACGTCACCTACCTTATATGTACTGTATCCCTGTTGCAGATGTCACTCACCATCACATATATGTCCTGAGTGCTCCACAACAGGTAATCCATGTGACGCATCCAATAACTGTATCTAACTGTGATAGCACTACATAGTTGTCAGGGGTTTGATATGCTGTGCTGGTAGGTGTGTGATACATATATGCTTTGATTTTACTCTCCCACCCCTCCCTTACAGGTATTTGCCTCTGTCTGCTTCTCCCACCCCCTCTCTGGTAGATGTGGAGACCCACACCTGCTTTGTTTAGGCAGCAGCATGTGTATTTTAAGTGATGCTCATAATCAGCTGATGGCCTCTGCATGAATTGCAATCCTCCCCTAGCTGATTGCATGTGGAACAGTTGTGGTAACATTCCCATAGCCAATTGCATGGAAACACACTCCAATATCAATCATGGTGGTGTTGCCCCTTGTCATTCACTGTGAGCAGGAACTAGATCTGTTGCTTGGCAAACAGCATCTCAGATGGATTGGGGATTTACCTGTAACAATATACACTGTGGAAAGAGGGCAAAAAACAGGAGGGGGGATGTGCCTGACCTGACTACAGACTGTAAGTGCTGCTACACTGCATTTGGAGTAATGTTGGTTTAACAGTGTTTGTCTGTATATGGCTGTCCTACATGTGCAATACCTGCCATGTCAGTTCCATGTTTATGAGGAATTCCCATCTGCAGGGTCATCTGCAGACTGGCCAGTGTTGTGCCTTTGGTTTCATGTGTTAGCCACAGAGAACCTATCTGTGGACTGCAGAAGGTAGTGTGAGGATTGCAGTCTGTAGATGTTGAAAGCCGTGACAGTTACTGACATCATATCCTCATAGGACATATGTTGCAACTAGCCCTATTACAACAGTAAATGCATGGGGGTATAACAGCAACATGTTAATATTGGCCCTGTATATGTGCTTCCAGGCACACCTGTGTCAACATTTGTGCATATGTCATGCATGAAGAGGTGCATATGTGCCATACATGGCCCAAACACCTGCACAACTGTTTTAAAGTGCCTTAATCACTCTGTATCCAACAGGCCCTGTTCTGACCAGCAACAAAATGAACAGCTCCTGCAAGGCTCAAACCTAGGACCCTGCACCATAGACAAAGTGATTTACCACTAAGCTATGGCAGATATGCATAATCCTGATGTTTTCACAAACATATCATCCAGCCCAGGTATTCAACACTACGGGGAATGTATTCCACCATGTAGATGTATGTGTGTGTGTGTGTGTAAAATATATATATATATATATATATATATATATATATATATATATATATATATATATAAAGTGGATAAAACATATCTATATATAGGTTCATAGGTTTATACTAGGCTATCTGCCCTAAGGCATTTATAAGCCTAGCCCAAATTATTGTGGCTTACGCCACCCCTTATATGAAAAAATACTGTGCCCATTAGTTTGTTGTGCCTCTGTCCAGCAGTGACCCAGAGATGATTCCCGGGGTAAACCTACGATCTCCCATCCACAGGTCTAGATTTCTCTTGAACAGAGTCAGCGAGGTGCTCTGCCTCACATGGACCGGGATTTTATTCCACAGCATAGGAGTCTCTGAGTGATAAATCTATCCCTCCAGCACGTCCTATTTATATCCGTGCTAAGGTTTAAGTCGCTTGCTCTAGTGGTTTTGGTGGATTTGGATTTTTGAGGTGGAGCATGTCCATTAATTCCGGGTTGGACATGGCCTTGTATGTCAGGCACATGTCACCTCTGAGCAGACGGTATGCGACTGAATAGAGCTGGAGTTTCTTCAATCTGGCAGCATATGACAGATTTTGGAGTCCCTTTATCCTTTTGGTGAGGAACTTTTGGGGTCTCTCCAATTGCTGCAGATGTCGGGTGAGATACATCCCGAATGGGGCATTGTACTCGATCATTGGTCTGATAAGTGAAGAGTACAGGGGAACAATGACCTCACTAGATCTGGATGTGAATCCCTTCATGATCAGGTGGGCAATGTAGAAGGTCTTTCTAACCACTTTAGCAATGTGAGTGTCAAAAGAAAGGCCACTGTCAACCTGGGTCCCCAGGTCCCTGATAACCTCTTCTGTGCTTAGTGGATTGCCACCTATATGGTAGCTTGGGGTTACCTTGTTTTTCCCGAAGGGTATGACTATACATTTTTGGCGTTTAACTTCAGGCCATGGCTCTGGCACCAGCTATCTGTTTCCGTGAGTCCCTTCTGAAGGATATCAGTGTCCGATGCGCTTTCCACTATGGCGCCCAGTTTGCAGTCATCTGCAAACTTTGTCAGCCAAAGTCCTCCCATGTTGGCCTGTACTTCTCAGAAGTAGATGCCAAACAATAGGGGGCCAAGGACCGAGCCCTGTGGGACACCACTTGTGACCGGCTTGGAGTCTGACACAGCGGCAGCAACTCTAACCCTGTGGGTTCTGTCCTTAAGCCAGTTTGCAACCCATCTTGTGACATATGGGTTTACATTTAAGCTGGTAAGTTTTTCTACAATACCCGAGTGGGGTATTGTGTCGAAAGCCTTTGCAAGGTCAAGGTAGGCTGTATGGACTGCCTTTCCCTCATCAATGGCCTTGGTGACTATTTCAAGAAGTCGACCAAGTTCAAAAGGCATGATCTTCCCTTGACAAAGCCAAACTGGGTCGGGTCCAATGTCTGCAAGTCCCTATATCTTTGTTTATGAGCTCCATTATGATCCTCTCCATAGCTTTGCAGACTAGACTTGTTAAGCTTATGGGGCGGTAATTACCAGGGTCCGTGAGGCGCCACCTTTGTGGAGTGGGACCACAGTTGCCGCACGCCACTCCTTGGGCACGTATCCTGTGGTAAGGCTGAGATTAAACAGCTGCCTTATGTGCGGGTTTAATTCCTCATTTAGCTCGTGTAGCACACAGCCGGGACACCATCCGGTCCCATTGATGCTGTGTTTTTAGCTTTAGAGAGCAGCTTTCACCTGCGCATTTGAGATGTCCGGGAGGCTACACTCGGCTGGGATAGTTATCTCTCCTTTAGGGGAGAGGGGTGAAGTTTGCACTGCACCTGTCCGCCAGTACGTTGCCCATGTCTGTGGGTTCACTGATTCTTGTATCACTTTGGACTAATTCTGAGCATATCTGTGAGTTTCCACCCAGGTTCCTAACATAGCTGAAAAAGGCCTTATGATTGTCCTTTGAATCCATGGCAATTTTCTCTCAAAATTGGCCTTAGTTGATTTTATGAGTGCTCGTATTTTTTACTAATAATGATCAGGGATGACTTCCCTTTTATGGATTTTGTTCTATCATGTAATAGCTTTCTCCTCTTATTGTAAAGTTTGTTAATGGCTGGGGTCCACCAGACTGGACGTTTGCCCTTTGTGGAAAGAGTCTTGGTTTTATTTGGGATTGCCTGATCCATGCAGTCCTGGAGGTGTTCATAGAAGGCATTTGTAAGGGCTTCCGCAGCTTGGGTTGTGGTTTCCTCTGACTCAGGGGCCTTGAAGGATACCACACCAGTCTTGAGTAGTGTGAAGTTTGCTTTAGAGAAGTTCTTCACTATGGTCTTTTTGTTTGGGGTGGGGCGGGATGTGGATTTCCAGTGAGATTAGTTTATGATCAGATCTCACCAATGAGGGATATACTTCGTGTGGAGCATTTTGTCCCCATGTTTGTGACAATGAGATCTAGTATATTTTCTCCTCTCGTGGGAACAGTGACTAGCTGTTCCATGGCATTTGAATTTATGAACTCCAGGAACCGTTGGGCTAGAAAGTTAGGGCTTGAGTAATGTTCCCAGTCTATATTCGGTAGTTGAAGTCACCCAATATGATGGTGTTTGGAGATACATTTATACCCTCCAGTGTCTTCAGGAAGGCTGTGTGGGGTTCCTGAGTTTGAGAGGGTGGCCTGTAGCATGCTACAATTTGTAGAGCAGTTTTGCCTATTGTTAGTTGCACCTGGATGGTTTCCGGCTTCATGCGTTGCCACCAACCTGGAGGTGTGAGTATCCTTTATGAATATGGATACACCCCTCCTTTTGTGGAGTGGTCCGGGTTTTGGGGCGGAACGCATGATATGAGGTAAAACCTAATAGTGCGGGTGCTCTCAGGAGCCTTGAACCAGGTTTCAGTTACAGCACAGACATCGATGTTCTCCATACTGAGAAGGGCCTCGAGTGCGTGCATTTTGAGATTTAGACTTCTGGCATTGAGCAGCATTACCCTCAATTTCTTCCCATTTTGTTTTCTAGGGTGGTAGGTTTAGAATTTGAGCCTTGCCTAAAAAGGCACTATGGGGTGGCAAGAGCCTTAGCCAATATCCGGAATCCCAGGGTGACAGGTGCAAGCCGTCCCTGCGAAGCAGCGTGGCTTGTCAAGCATGTCATCCCAGGCAGACAGACACTGGATCCCCTTTGAATGACACCAGACATTAAGCCAATTGTTAAAGCTGATCATCTTGTCTCTATATTGTGGCATCATTCTTGGTGAAGGAAGGATACTGCTCAGGGTTAGGGTCATACCTGCCTGGGCTACATAATCAGAGAGCTCCTCTATGTCTCTTTTCATGCAGTCCAGGGAGGTACGTCTCAGGTCGTTCACACCAGCATGGACAATGACTGTGTCATATTTGTACTTGCTGTGGAGTGACCAGATTGCTTGTGTTATGTGGCGGATTCTAGCGCCCGATAGGCAGCTTACTGTGACCCTCTCCTTGTTCAGCCTGGTGAGTGGGACGTCAGTGTGTCTGACTATGGAGTCACCTATGACAAGTATGTTTGGTGTTGTATTTGGCCTTAAGGGCTGTGACTGCTTTGCACACTGCTTTTGTGGTTTATGTGTTGCTTGTGGGGTGTCTTGAGGTAGCAGTTGTTTGGGTGTCTGCTTTGGAGGCCTCTGCTGTTTAGGTAAATTTTTACTCAGAGCCTCCGAGTATGTCTTTGTGTGTTTATGTGTTTGATTCAGTGGAGTGGTAGCATTATGTGAGGCTGGTTTTGTGGTGTGTGTAGTTGCCTTCTCCTCCTGTCTGGTCTTGCCAGTCCTGAGTTGAGAGAGCTCAGCCTCCAGTTTGGCTAAATAGCTGCATCTCTCGCAAGTATTTGTGTTATGTGGGAGGAGGAGAGGGTTGTCTGTGTACATGAGGCAGTTATAACATTGCCTCAAGATTCCCAGATTCACCAGCTGGACCGGAGAGGAGATTGACAACTGACCTTTGGACATGCTAGAATAATATTGGGAAATCCTTAATTGAAAACAAGGGCCAGTGGGGAGTGAGGGTGTAGTGCTTTTAATTTTTAGTGCTGACTTATATAATTGCTTTAGTGAGCAAGTGCCAGGTAACTTGAGTGCAATGTGATACAAGTAACTAAATGCAAAACGACAAACAGTAACTTTCTTTCAAGTGAAACAAGGAAATAAGTACAGTAAGCAATGCAGATATCACTAGTGATCCACAGAAGCGCTGAGAAGTTGCGTATTAGGTGAATTAGCTTCCAGGAAATAACAAGCAAACAAACAACAAGTATATAAACAAAGCTAGATTCAGTAGGCCTGGATCTAGTCTATGCTAGAGCAAACAAGGTGAACCAATTTCAGTAAGATACAGTTCAAATATTCAGGCACTATAAACCTTTAACCAGAAAATTCCCAGCTCAGAAGGGCAGAGTCCAGCCTCTTCTCCCACAAGAGTGCAGTCCACGAACCTTCTTAATGTAAAATAACTGGCCTGAAGCCCAAGTGCCTAAACCAGAACTAATACACTTGGACACTGGGCTCTCAATCAGCAGTTCCCAACTTAGAAGGATGAAAGCTACCTGTCCTGCCACCACAGTGCTTGCCACAAACCTTCCTAATGTAAAACAACTGGTCTGAAGCCCAAGTGCTTAATCCAAAAGACTTGAATGATAGCTACACTTTAATCAAGTTACAACCAAGCAGTAATAAATACCATTGAATACTTTAGAGAATGTCTGGATTAGTGCTCAAGTTACACAAACAAAGCTAGATCCAGCAGGCCCGAATCCAGTCTATGCCACAGCAAACAAGGCGCACCAACTTCAGTAAGAAACAGTTCAGATATGCATGCACTATAAGCCTTTAACCAGAAATTCCCAGCTCAGAAGGGCAGAGTCCAGCCTCTCCTCCCACAAGAGTGCAGACCACGAACCCTCTTAATGTAAAATAACTGGCTTGAAAGCCCAAGTGCTTAAACCAGAATTAATACACTTTTAGAATAACAGACACTGAGCCCTCAATCAGCAGTTCTCAACCTAGAAGGATGTAAGCTACCTGTTCTGCCACAACAGTGCAGACCACAAACCTCTCAGTGCAAAACAACTAACTGGTCCGAAGCCCAAGTGTTTAAACCAAAAGGCTTAGAATGAGTTACACCAAGCAGTAATAAATACAATTGAGTATTTTAAGATGATGCAAAAGTAAAAAGAAGTAGGTAAAAACACAAGTACAGTAAAAGCAGATGAAATTTTTTTTTTTTTTTTTTTTTTTTCTGGACAAGTGCTGAGATCAAAGAAACAGATTTGAGTGCTGAAACTAGAAAACTGGCTAGTTACAAGAAAAGAAAAAAAAAAGCTAGAAGGCTTCCCTCAAACACAGAAGGGCTTGGGGGCTCAGAAGCCTACAAATAGTCTGTACCACTTAACAAGAAAGGCAGGAAATAAGCTTAATTTTTTTTTCTATTTCCCAGATGCTCTCTTTGTACACAGTAGGAGTGCCTAAAATCAGAATATGATCTCACTGCACTCAGTTGAGTGAGCAAATGAGATGGGCCCAGAGGCAGGCTGAGGGGCGGGCAGTTTCAATGCCACTAAGATTAACACCAAAACAAAAACAGGGCGGGTGGGTGGGAATAACTGAAGAGCAGAATAACCAGTTAAAAATTCCTTCAACACTCCTTCATACACAGTTTAAATCAATTTAAATACTGTATTTTTTAAAAGAAAAAGTGCAAAAAAGGTACTTAAATTCTCTTATACGTCCAGTTGAATATAACCAAGTTCTTAGCTTGCCAAGCTGAAGTTTTAAAGCAGGAATTATTTCACATGCACCAGTTTAAATATGCAAGGACAGGAAATCACTGAATGTGGCTACCCCCACACCTGTAATTACTAGCAAATAACAAAATTCAGCCAACACTAGCTTTTAGTTCAAGTTACTGAAGAGCAGAATAACCAGTTAAAAATTCCTTCAACACTCCTTCATACACAGTTTAAATCAATTTAAATACTGTATTTTTAAAAGAAAAAGTGCATAAAAAGGTACTTAAATTCTCTTATACGTCCAGTTGAATATAACCAAGTTCTTAGCTTGCCAAGCTGAAGTTTTAAAGCAGGAATTATTTCACATGCACCAGTTTAAATATGCAAGGACAGGAAATCACTGAATGTGGCTACCCCCACACCTGTAATTACTAGCAAATAACAAAATTCAGCCAACACTAGCTTTTAGTTCAAGTTACTGAAGAGCAGAATAACCAGTTAAAAATTCCTTCAACACTCCTTCATACACAGTTTAAATCAATTTAAATACTGTATTTTTAAAAGAAAAAGTGCATAAAAGGTACTTAAATTCTCTTATACGTCCAGTTGAATATAACCAAGTTCTTAGCTTGCCAAGCTGAAGTTTTAAAGCAGGAATTATTTCACATGCACCAGTTTAAATATGCAAGGACAGGAAATCACTGAATGTGGCTACCCCCACACCTGTAATTACTAGCAAATAACAAAATTCAGCCAACACTAGCTTTTAGTTCAAGTTACTGAAGAGCAGAATAACCAGTTAAAAATTCCTTCAACACTCCTTCATACACAGTTTAAATCAATTTAAATACTGTATTTTTAAAAGAAAAGTGCATAAAAGGTACTTAAATTCTCTTATACGTCCAGTTGAATATAACCAAGTTCTTAGCTTGCCAAGCTGAAGTTTTAAAGCAGGAATTATTTCACATGCACCAGTTTAAATATGCAAGGACAGGAAATCACTGAATGTGGCTACCCCACACCTGTAATTACTAGCAAATAACAAAATTCAGCCAACACTAGCTTTTAGTTCAAGTTACTGAAGAGCAGAATAACCAGTTAAAAATTCCTTCAACACTCCTTCATACACAGTTTAAATCAATTTAAATACTGTATTTTTAAAAGAAAAAGTGCATAAAAGGTACTTAAATTCTCTTATACGTCCAGTTGAATATAACCAAGTTCTTAGCTTGCCAAGCTGAAGTTTTAAAGCAGGAATTATTTCACATGCACCAGTTTAAATATGCAAGGACAGGAAATCACTGAATGTGGCTACCCCACACCTGTAATTACTAGCAAATAACAAAATTCAGCCAACACTAGCTTTTAGTTCAAGTTACTGAAGAGCAGAATAACCAGTTAAAAATTCCTTCAACACTCCTTCATACACAGTTTAAATCAATTTAAATACTGTATTTTTAAAAGAAAAAGTGCATAAAAGGTACTTAAATTCTCTTATACGTCCAGTTGAATATAACCAAGTTCTTAGCTTGCCAAGCTGAAGTTTTAAAGCAGGAATTATTTCACATGCACCAGTTTAAATATGCAAGGACAGGAAATCACTGAATGTGGCTACCCCACACCTGTAATTACTAGCAAATAACAAAATTCAGCCAACACTAGCTTTTAGTTCAAGTTACTGAAGAGCAGAATAACCAGTTAAAAATTCCTTCAACACTCCTTCATACACAGTTTAAATCAATTTAAATACTGTATTTTTAAAAGAAAAGTGCATAAAAGGTACTTAAATTCTCTTATACGTCCAGTTGAATATAACCAAGTTCTTAGCTTGCCAAGCTGAAGTTTTAAAGCAGGAATTATTTCACATGCACCAGTTTAAATATGCAAGGACAGGAAATCACTGAATGTGGCTACCCCACACCTGTAATTACTAGCAAATAACAAAATTCAGCCAACACTAGCTTTTAGTTCAAGTTACTGAAGAGCAGAATAACCAGTTAAAAATTCCTTCAACACTCCTTCATACACAGTTTAAATCAATTTAAATACTGTATTTTTAAAAGAAAAAGTGCAAAAAAGGTACTTAAATTCTCTTATACGTCCAGTTGAATATAACCAAGTTCTTAGCTTGCCAAGCTGAAGTTTTAAAGCAGGAATTATTTCACATGCACCAGTTTAAATATGCAAGGACAGGAAATCACTGAATGTGGCTACCCCCACACCTGTAATTACTAGCAAATAACAAAATTCAGCCAACACTAGCTTTTAGTTCAAGTTACTGAAGAGCAGAATAACCAGTTAAAAATTCCTTCAACACTCCTTCATACACAGTTTAAATCAATTTAAATACTGTATTTTTTAAAAGAAAAAGTGCATAAAAAGGTACTTAAATTCTCTTATACGTCCAGTTGAATATAACCAAGTTCTTAGCTTGCCAAGCTGAGAGAGAGAGAGAGAGAGAGAAAAAATATATATATATATATATATATATATATATATATATATATATATACATATATGTATATATATATATGTATATATATATATATATATATATATATATATATATATATATATATATATATATATATATATATATATATATATATATATATATATATATATATATATATATATATATATATATATATATATATATATATATATATATATATGCCAATATATACATATATACATAGATATTTATACATCTACAGATATTCATGTATACATCCATATGTCCACATATATACAGCAATAAATATTTATATATGTAAGCATATTTGTGGTTTAGTTTTCAAAGGGAGATAATCATTTCTCCGAAAGCTGGATGGTTGAAAGTAAATTTTCAAAATTGCAAAATCTTGGAATAAATTCATCGAATGCATAATGAGCAAATGTCATTATGCATTCACTCATTGCAGATTCAGCATTTTGGGTGTGGATTGCACTATAGTGGAAATCGGGAACATTTCCCTTTCCCAACTGTAGTGCGATCTCGGAGTTAGAATATTCAAGTAGGGTGTGTGTGGGGGGAGCAGCCCCCCCAGATGAGGGGTACAAGGGGGCTTGCCCCCCTGCATTATGATATGGATTCCAACTTGTAGTTCAAAAATCAGCAAATCTGCTTTTCAATTTGCTGAGTTTTGAACTTCGGTGTGATTCAAAATGACGGATTTGTCCTTTTAGTTTGCAGAAAGGTCCATCCAGAGAAATGATTTTCTCCCTTTCAAAGGTAAACCCATATATATCTATATAGGTATATATAGGCATACATCTGTAGATGAAACTGGGAACATAACCAAAACATATATGTCTACATGCACAGTTAATGGGTTTGAGAGACCCAAACAACATATGTTTGCATGGATAGGTACCACCCCCCCAGAGCCAAACATGTCTGGCCTGCAATACACTACCAACCTTAGCAGATCCCATAACCAGGACCTTACACGACAAGGGCAGTACATGTTAACAGTACTCCATCCTACCTGTATTATGTCAGGTTGGCATCAGTAACATATCTTGTAGTACAGTCAAGTGAAGTGACATGCTTGGGGGAACACCCTGGGCAGGCTCAGTAAGTAGCTGGGATCCCTCATACGATTCAACAGGCCTATACCTGACAATGGATTCACTACTGTTTCCAAGGACAACCGAAAATCCACCATGTCAGCTGGGAACTACCACCCAGTAGCCAGATGAGCCTGATCTGCAGGGACATGGATCATATCAACACTGAAACCATGGCCAATGTCACTGGTAATCTTAAAACCCTGGACCCCACCAATGTTGGATTTCTCAAAGGCAGAGAATGCCACCTGAATCTGTTATACCTCTTTGACACAATCATGGCAGGTACAGATGAAGGTTAGGAGGTGCACCCAGCCTATGTAGATCATAGCAGGCTTTTGTACACAATCCCACATGTAGGAATGTGTGTAGTTGTTAAGGGAACTACATCTGCTCACAGATTACATTTCCCCAAGGACTGCTTGGCAAATGCCAACATTCCATAGGTGCTATCCCATGGACATACAGTCCTTCACAGGTCATAGATGTGTTAATGTCCTGCTCTACACTGTGGAGGTGTGCAGTAATACTGGATTTGCTATAACTCACTGGGTGTGGCTGTTGTGGACACTTCCATCATCATTGCAGTTACTGTTGCATCTATCCCCCCACATAACTGTCTGTAATACTGTATAGTGTATGTTATCGGGTTGGTTAGTTGTTGTTTACACCATTCACAGTAGTAGAGTGCCTCACACCCTCCTAAGGGTAGGGCTATGCCACCGGCATTGGCACACCTATGTTACTGAGGTGAGGATTGCAGTAGAGTGGGAAATGGGACATACACCCTGCTGTTAGCATGTTCAATGTCATTCAAATAGCAGACTGCATATATACCAATGTGTGGATGTGCCTATCCTGTCTTGGTGGGATTACATGGGCAACAGATGTGTTACTTGCATGGGGACATACTTCCATGTGTACAGTCTTGTATCTGTACTGCATCCAAACCAAAGGCTCTGTGTGTTGTACCCAGACATGTCATGTGTACCACCCACTACACTTACTGGTGTCCACTGTAGAAGACCTGCTGATACCACTACACCCATCAGCCATGTGGCACATGGACAAACACAACACAATCAGAATAGATAATGGTGAAAACAATACAACATTATTAATTACAGTTATAATGGATCATGGCTGCACAGCTACACCTTCCAGGATGTTAGCATTTCACTTTACTGCTGACAACATGCTACACAGCATTCCATTGCTACACTGTTGTACAGTCACCCTGTGCATCAGCACCATGTTAGCCTGTCCCTGCATCGATGTTACGGATGACAGGATGTGGCACAGGTATCATCATATGCACAGGGTGTGTTGTTGGTTTGCCAGAGGCCTAGGCTGAACCATACAATTGATGTGTGTTTGTGTGTGTGAGGGGGCTGAGTAGTGTTATGGGCCAATGGTGATGTTGTATGTGCATGTATGTGGTTGCCCTAGGTTTATTGTTTATGTGTGTGCATCTGCATGCACACAGTTCCACCATGTGGCTGTCCTATACAGGGATTTGTGTGACAGCAGCAGACTGTACCTGGCAGGATTTGCAGTTCACCGTCTCTGGCCATGGACATGGGACCTGTGCGTGGTAGGGGTGCCACAGGCAGTATCAGGTACAAAGCCAGATAGGGTACTGTCCCCTGAGGTTGATAAATGTCCACTGGATCCAGGTCCGTCCTGGGACTGCCCAGGGCCATGTGCACATGGTCTGCTACGACGGTCTGTGGACAGCACCCACCCAGAGTGCTGGGGCTGGTACTGCCACTACGGGAGCGGCTGTGACTGGTGGAATGCCCACGGCGACCTAAAGCTGCTGATGTTGCTGGCATATGTCCATGTGGCCATCACAACCATCCCGACTTGTCCTGATGCATGGTCATGACATTGTTGATGAGATCCAATGTCTCACCCCAACGTCTATCCATGACCTCGGTGTAATTATGAATGGCACCTGCTAGGTCATGGATGCTGTCATTTACAGAGGTGTGATGAGCCCTCTGTGCCCTTAGACCTTGTCTGGTGTACCGTTCCATTCATGCCTGTGCCTTCATGACAGCCTGGAACATGCGTGTGGTAGATATAGATTTGGCATGTCTGCCAGGGGCATGATGACCAGCAGTGCTCCGTTGAGCACCCCTGAACATCTGCCTATGTGGTACCCCACCGGACATCTGGCTATGGCTGCTGTGTCCTGACACATGTGCCATAGATACCACACTGTCCTGGCCAATGCCAATCATAGACTGTTCCTCAGCTTAGGCCAACGGTGATGAGGTATGTAGAGGCAGTGTGACTGTGTGCATGGATGGGGTGGATACTTGTGGGATGTCAATTGGTGGCCCAGTGGCAGGCCCTGACAACCCTGCCTGTGCCTCAACACACCTATCCTCATGGTCACTGTCTGTATCAGCGACATCAGATTCCCTGTGGTTGGGACCCAGACCCCCCTCACCATCTGTGAGGGGAAAACAGGGAACAGACTGTAAGACCTGTGCATCAATGCTAAACAGTACATACACACACAAATACACACACACACACACACACACACACACACACACACACACACACACACACACACGTGTGCAGGAATGGCCACACACACAAACATACACACATGCAGTAGACATACATTCCAACCCATACACCACCAGACAGCACCTACAGACAACACCAGCACCCCCATAACACACACAATAGCAGGTGATGGTGCAGTACATTATCACACACAGGCCTGTAATTACACACATGTCAGCATGCAGGACATGTGGTGCTCAACAGCATGCAGTGCAAATGTAGTCAATCCCCATTACCAACATTATACATGGCTGTGATGCATGGCTTCTGTTAGTAGGTGATGGCTCTCCCCCTGAGACTCACTGTGCATCTGTTCAGCACCCTGGCATGTATTGTGCACCATACCTCACAGGTGTACACACCACTGTAGGATGTGTATCTGTGTGTCAGTTATGTTTCCTCTGCTACTCACAGCCTCTGTTTGTTTCTGGATTTTATGTGGACACATGTGGTTTGTGAATGCCTGATGTGTATTCACAGATGTCATCATCAGTGGTGCATGTATGAGTATTAGAATACCATTAGACTAACCACAACACAGTGTACTGTACCTATGGTAAGTGTACAGACCAATATTGACGTGGCACCCTCTTCCATGACATGCCATGGCACAACACTACTGCATTTGTCAGCACTACATATACCTGATATGTGACATATGACCAGTCAGTCAATTGCATTACAAGCCATATGTGTCAGTTGTGCAGATGCTGATTGGGATGCATACCATTTGTGTGTGCATATGTGTGCACACATATATCATGATGGTGTGTAGCAATAACTGCTATGTGTATTACTGCAGTCACAATACCTGGCAGGGGTATAGTAGCATGGGCCATCATCACGAGCCAATAGTTGGTTAGTCAGGCCTGCAAATGTTCCCCAAACCTGCATATTTGCATGCTAAACATGTGCACAGACTTGGAGGTCACACAGTACTATCACTTGTGCCGTGGAGTCAGGGTTATGTTTCTGTGCAGATACAGCCATTCTCAGTGGATTTGTCTCTCCCCTCCTGTGCACTGTTGTGTTTTAGGATGACACACTCTCACCATCTCCTGCTACATTACAAATGCTCGACATCTGTGGCCTCCACATTTGTGTCATATTGCAGTATCCCAAAATAGGAACACCATGTGTACTGACATATTCCCTGCCAATGCAGGGCAAACATGCAAGTGTACATTGGCACCAGCATTGCACAGATAAGGATGTCATCCCTGGGTCAGGGTGAGGTGTGGATTGTGCAGCACATGTATCACAACTGCAACTTCCTGGACTTCCCCAACATGGTGCTGGTACATCACAACACATTGCAACACATGGCTTTGGCAGTGTCCCACCATTATGCAGATCATATCTGTAGTGTACCTTGGCTGATGTTGCCTGTGGTATACATAGGTTCAAGGGTGAGTACTAGTCTGTTGCTCTGATGGAACTACATAAGCCTAGCCACAGGGTTTCCCAGGCATGCACCACCCAATAATGTTATTCCCCTGTGCCCCTGTCAGGCTGTGGCATAAATGTACTACCCAGGGTGAATCCCCATTTCCCATCCAGTTGTCAAGTGTTTTTGTAAAGAAGTCCAATGAGTAGCATTGCCTGACATGAATGGGTAGTCTGTTCCAGAGTGTGGGAATTCCGCAGGACAGGGCCCTATCCCTCCAGCATGTTCTGTTTAATGTGTTGATGAGGTTTAGGACTCTGGAGCATGTGTTTGCAGAGGGATTGGGATTTCCTTATGTGTAGCATGTTCATCTGTTCTGTGTATGACATAGATGTGTATGTTAGGCAGATGTCAGCTGTGCCTGGGCAATGTGCACTGGAGTGTAGCCACAGTTGTCTGAGATAGTCCGTGTATTGCATGTGTTTGAGGCTGGTAATCTCATTAGTGCGGTGTGTGCTCTGTCAGTGAACATGTACAGCATGCATTATGGGTAGGTGTGTTAGATGTATACATGGCCTACTCCTTAGCTATGACATGCACAGTGTATTGCCAAACATGACCTTAAACCATACTCACCAGCATGGGGCTGCTGCCTTGCAGGTATCCCAGAGGTACGTACATTGTGATGAGATACAGTTGATGTCAGTGGCCACAGCTGTGGCATTGCTACAGGGTGGGTGCAGTATTACAGTAAAACAACAGCTGAAGTCCACAGTACAACAGATTATGCACAACTGATTATCAGTACTACACAGCAACAGACTCCACATCTCAAATATGCATGATCTACCTGTACAGATGTATACACAACAATGGTCTACTGATATGCCCTGGAACCTTACCTGCATGCTCCATGTCTGGTGTGTGAGTAGCACCCACCTCAATGACTGGCTAAGTCTGTAGCTCTTGTGGGTGGGCAGGTGCCACCAGGCTCATGAGCAGCTCCTCAACTCTGGTGAGAGGGGATGGATTTTATTGCCCCCCGCTGTTGCGAGGTGGTCACCCCGCATGGCAGCGGCACTGCAATGTACATGGCAGAGCAGTTCACTTCAATGATGGCAGACCTGCTCATATGTATGGCTGTGAATGCCCACCTCATTTACCCAGCAGACCACATCATTCCACATGACGGTGCGCTCATGCTGTTCATGTTGTCCTGGAGAACAGCAGCTGATAGTTCTGGATGAGGTTGTTGAGTATGATGTCATCCTCAGAAGCACTGTAGGCTGGATTCCTTGGATGTGCCATTGCCTTTGAAAGACAAAGATGGAACTATGTCTGAGCAACTCATATGGCATGGTTACCATAATACAATACATATATCAGTCTCTCGCCACCATATCAGCTCCAACAATGCAAGTGGTATATCTCCAGTTTTTCTACCATTGTGACATATATTGTATTGTACAACACTTTCTGCTATGTGTTTATAGACATGCTCCCTGTCGGGACACTAGAGTTGCTGGGCTGTTACAGAGTATTTCACCTGCATGCATTGTCACTGCCACTATGTTTCCACATATACATGTGGTATGCTTGCTATGTGATTGCTACACATCTGCCATTCTGTGTTATTGGGGATATCTATGCATGCTGTTGGACATGTTTTGGGATTGTGTGGACTATTACAACCCACATATGTTCCATGACAGTGACACAACAGTATGTGTAGGGGATATTTGCCAGCAGGAACACCTCTCCCACCTAATGTGGACATGTTACCAGGCCACATCACATCTGCGATCCACCATGGAACCTCATTATCTACTGTTGCGGCGCTACCTTCATGTGTAATCACTTCAGGGGATGGTGTCACCCCCCCAAGGAGCACAATATGTCTGTCACCCACAGTTAGGTCCAGGGTCTGGTGCATAGAGAGTCCACAGAGACATGGGGTATGTGCTACATCACCTGGAGGCATGCAGTACACACAGACACGCACAAGGTTAGACATGCATGTTCCTCCTCCTCAGCCCACAGCCCAGGCACCTTTATGACCATGTAGATGCTGTTATGACTGTCCATGGGTGGGCACCATGTTTCCTTTGTTCCCATATGGGGGCTCAATGACCTCCACATTCCAAATGAAACTACCCATCCACAGTGATTAACCCCCACATGTGTCATATACCAGCCCTGTATGCTGTCTTGTTTGTCACCCAACCAAACCTACATACCAATATGTGCCTACTACCCTTTACCCACATAGATATCCCACCTTCTCAAACAATTGCAAGGTGTTCCCAACATGGGTTACACACCACACTCCACACTGCATTTAGCAGCCATGTACTGGTGTGTAGATATGTTGCGTATTGATGTGTGATGTTCTCTCACAAATGTATATTGCAGGGGACATGTATTGAGATATATATATGTATGTGTATATACATATATATATATATATATATATATATATATATATATATATATATATATATATATATATATATATCTGTAGACATACACACACATTCACATATATATATATATATATATATATATATATATATATATATATAATATATAAAAAATATATATATGTGTATGTATACATACTATATATATATATATATATATATATATATATATATATATATATATATGTGCCTTGCTGCAACACAGACAGGTGTCACATGTGAACACAGACTAACATTAGGGGGGGTATATATCGTGACAGATTTTAGATAAGCATATTATACAGCTATGGCACTTGGGCATGCTATGCTACACTTTAACATGACTGTCCTGCAGGTGGTGTGCTCTCACACCCATGTGTATATCATGACTGTATTAATACCACCACCAGCCGTTGCCAACAGTAATGTACAGAAAACAGATATCATGGGTCACATCTTTGACATTCACTGCTGATCTGCACAGTTGACAGGTATGTCCCACTGCCCACAGGGACAGACACTATTGTCCGGAGCAGTTGCTGAGCAGAACATCATTACAGGAACAACTACTGATGGCACATATAAATAATTTCACATTATATATCCTATTATTCTATGCCGTGTACTACATGCAAGTAACTACATATATGTTTCACATACCTTTTATGTTTTTTTTCCGCTGTAACAAATCCCTGAGCTTTGTTATTTGTTTTTAATTTGCTATGGTTTTATTTATTTTTTTCTTTCTCTCTCTCTCTCTCTCTCTCAGTCTCTCCTGTAGAGTGATTGAGCTGGTTTGAATAGATTGCCGCATGCTTTTGTAGGTATTGCGCATGATCAGGTGATGGCCTCTGCACAAGTCAGTGTCCACCAGTTGCTAATTGCATGCAGTCTGCTGAGTAGTACTTCAGATAACCACTGTCGTGGCAACCCAGTACTATAAATTGCTGACTTATGTGGGTGTTTTCCGTTCACCTTTCCAGTATGGAGGACATCCTTCCCGTGTGTGGACATCAGTGTTACAGACAGCAGGTAGCAATACCTCTTACAGCAGAACCTGCAGACATAGGCCAAATACACAATTGGTTAAGGTTCCAGACCTGCAGACAGTGTGAGTAGTGTTGTGTGCATTGTATCTTACTGGTCTTACAGGGTTTCTGTGTACATGGTACTTTAGCTTGGAATGTAGTCTCTTTGCATTGCTCTGAAGTGTGGGCCTATCCATATGATAGCCAGAGGATTGGCTGTTAGGTTATGTCCCAGATATATCAGTGGCATTCTGTCTGTTGACTGCTATCAGTACATGGCTACATCCATCTGCATTTCAATGTCATATTCCTGCATAAGGGTATGCTGCAACAAATCCTATAACACCAGCAATTTCCAGGATGTGTAACAGCAATAATGCAAATATGGCCCCGTTTTCCTGCCTTTGTCCTGCTGTGATGCAGTAAGGGGTTGTTAGGTAATGGCCTATTATTATTTACTGCTAGCATTACTGCTATCATCCCATTCATGTCATGGAGTCCCGCACCAACTGTTGGACAATGTCCATATATATGGGGGCAACAGCTGGACAACACATATCTGCCCTTGTACATTGCAGATGTCAGTGTGTGGTACAGTGTTTCTTGCCCTTGTACAGCCTTTTATGGTGGGGGGTGTTCACTGCCTTTAACCTAGGCTGTGACACCTTTTCAGGGATATAAGTGTTAAGACACATTGAGGTGCAAGGGTGTACACTTTCATACATTCCTCCATGGAAACAGTGGTGGTCTATAGCTTACAGTGTTGCACAAAGTTCAGTCAGTCAGTGTGATAGTGAGATGTTAGGTTAAGCAATGTTATGTTCGAGATACTATGACATTACCTCAAGTGCTATATTTCCCCCTAGGGCTTGACTACAGGGTGTAATTGGAGGCTGCTGAACTACAACTGTAATTGTTAATTGTTACTTAGCTTGAAGGCAAATCCTGTGTCTACTGTTGTACTAATTGAAGGCCTTGGCCTGGAAAGCATAGTATGGTATATATCCACATTGCTTGCATCTACTGTTTTGTGTGGACCTTGCATTCATCACTGATTACATATTTCAAATTTATGTGGTGTAAGTACTGGCATACATTATTGCATAGTACACAAATAAAGGTTTTCTGTGTATGCATACCTATGTGTCATGTCATGTCCTTTGAATTGTGAGTGGGTATCTGTTTAATGTAAGTATTCTCATTTGTGGGAATGGTTGCCATACTGCACATTTCACAGGTGCCAGTTACAGGCCTTGTGGCTGATGGATATACTTTGCACCCAGTACTTCCACACTCCTACATATGTATGGCTACTAATATACCTTTTGTCTGTGTATATGTGTATGTACCTATATATATCTCATATATGTATATATATATATATATATATACATGCATATGAACATATTTATCTATCTATATACAATTGATATATGATTATTTGTGAGCTATATATATATATATATATATATATATATATATATATATACACAGTAATATGTATGTATATATATATATATATATATATATATATACACATATATATACACGCACGAGCGCACACAAACACACATATATATATATAGCTGTCTGTCTACAATTACGGATATATATCTGTCCATATGTCCATGCATGTTTGGCTCATATTTTGGCCTGTACCTCATTCTCTTGGCAATTGACATGGAAGATCGCAACATTTAAGTCAGTAAGTAGTGCCGACACTTTTGTGTTTCAGACTTCATCTCCTTCTACGTATGTGTTCTAATACATATAACTGTGTAACTAGCAACATTTTTAACTGTATTTGAGCAGTAGTTGACATATATCCCTATTTGTACCCACATTGTGGCACACTTTGTCCAGACGTTTTGTATTAACAGGTTGTGTGGTTTGATATTACTACATTTCCTGTACTGTTGACTGATTGTGCTGGATGATATGTTTGTGAAAACAGCAGGGTTACAAATATCTGCCATGGTTTAGTGGTAAATCACTTTGTGTATTTTGTGCAGAGTCCTGGGTTTGAAACTTGCAGAGACATTTTATTTTGTTGCTGGGCAGAACATGGCCAGTTGGATACAGAGTGATTAAGGCCCTTTAAAGCAGTTGTAAGTGGGTTTGCTTGAGTTTGCACGGAGCTAAGCACTGCCAACTGCCGGTTACAGTTTCTTACACTCAGTTAGCTTCTAAATTGCCTAACCTGTATAGGCATAGCTTACCCTCATGCAAACATGCTGAAACCTGCTTACTGCTGCAAAAAAGTGCCTACTTCCGCTTACCCAGTGCTAATTTCTTTAAAAGAAAAGAAAAAGGGGTGATAGGAAAGTGGTGAAAAAGGGACACAAAAAGGGAAACACAGTAGGCAAGATAGCTAGGGATGTGCAGGAAGGGTGTAGGAAAGGTCCATAGCTGCCCATTTCTTCTACAGCAACAGGTGTGCATATGCAATGAATTTGAGGGTACATTCAAAAGCTCTAACCCCTGGGAGAGGTTTGAGGACAACAGTAATATGTTGTGATGCCAGTTAGACCAGATTACATGTGTCTAGTGGATGTGTGCAAAATGGACAGCTATGTATGGAGCATAATTTTTTTTTTTGGGAACAGATTGCCCTTTTTTTAAGGAGAGAGTGGGATGATGGGGAAGGAGAGTAGGTATGCTTGGGGAGGATAAGTTGGGTAGGATGACAGACAAAACAGCATACAGGGGCGGTATATGACACGTGGGGGGAAACACCTTGGACTGGGAGGGTTGTTTGGAAGTTGCAAACCCATGAGCCCCCAAATGGAAACAGTGGGACTGAGGTTCCCACCCATGGACAATCACCACGGCCCCAAAGGTGACTGTGCTGGGGGCTTTGTAGGAGGGACAGGCTCACCCTCTAATTGTGCCACTGGGCCCTCAAGCTGGTGTAGCTGGTCTCAAAACTCCATATCAAGCTCTTTACACACCACGGCCTGGACCTGACGACGGGTGACATGGTCCTCTCCGCGCCCACTCCCAGGAGGGGCGAGCACCATCCCCTGCGATGGCTTCACCCGAAGGTGGCACAGGGCCAATGGAGGATGAGGTCCCAGGCTGGGCCTGAGATGTGCTGGTGCCCAGTGCTCTAGCCAGCTGAGGTGGGACAGGTGGGTCTGCTGGGACCAGCCTTCCCATATGAGCTATGTTGTAACAGGTTTATGACAGATATGGGATAGTAATAGTCAACAGCATTCAGGATTACTTATAACAGCATGCATAGGTCTTCCCATTAAACCAAGACACCAGATTTAAATCAGTTGCAGAGCAAGTAGAACACATGCATATATGGAACAACAGTGGCCATTACAACAGCATTCAGGTTTCATTGATGGCAACAGGCCACCAATATGGGTTTTTTTTAACAAGGCACATGCAAAGAAACAAATGTAAATATTTATAAATAAATAGGACATATGTCCCAACAAAAGTTTGGAGTGTACGCATACTGATTGAGGTGTGTAATTGGATTATTTTTGCACATATGGTAGGGGTGAGAGAGCAAGTTTAATTAACAAGTAATATATCCTTGTAGTTTTCACAACATTCTTAGTCACTGCAGTGATCTGTCCCTTACATGTATTATTACACTACCCAATGGCCTTATATTGTACACTGGTATGTTTGTAGATTATTATATACCTGACCTGTGTCTTACATACAGGTGTGACATGATGCAAGTGTTAATGCAACACATTTTGAGAATTGCTCTCACACACTTTGGGTGAGATGCTAGAATGACAGGTTTGTTTTCATATACATTATCTATGCACAGGTCTGAATATCAGTTATATTTCATTAGCAGCTGCCTACATTTCTTGGATCATCACACTGATTTTTCAGGGGAACAAGGTACCAGGCTGGTGATGTGGGCCATTTATCTGGATATGCTGGACAGATTAGAACAGTTGAGGGGTATGAATATGCATACAACTTTCTATATGAACATTCAAGCAAATTCTCTACAGTTGCTGGGTGTAGTTATGCATACGGCTTTCTATCTAAACATTCTAACAAAATCTGTACAGTTGTGGGGTATGATTATGCATACAACTTACTAGCACTCCTGGGATTCAAACCCCTGCTTTGTGTGACAAAAACATTACAGTACACTGTGCTATCAGGGAATTGTTGTGGAGTTTTCTAATGTTTTCTGTCTAAGTCTCCCTCAGTTGTACAATATGACTGACTTTTTGGCACTTCCAACATTGTTATACAGAACGTCATACACATTTTATCTGCATACCACAGTGTGGGTAACACTGCTTAATACAACAGTACAAGTTATAGAATGCAACAGTACAACAACATATGAAAGAAGAGTAAAAAAAAGCACTCCAGGAGTTATACCTTTATTCACAAAATATTACACCTGTATTTATACTGGTATGACACTTTCTAAGGCTCTTATATTTATTTGTTATGACAGTACAACATGTATCTGTGCAACATGACTGTACAAGGAAGTAGTCATGTAGTAGTTGTATACTCGTACCTGTGACATATGACCCCATGTGTGCCTGCATGTGGCGTGTCAACCCCTAGATACATGGGTTATGGCCCATGCACACAGTGCCCTCCATATAGCCCTACTATGACAAGCCTGCTGAGGTTATCCAATGTGAAATATACCTTTAGGAAAGTTGTAGCCCAGTAATCTCCATGTTGCTTCCCATAACTGCATACTGCTGTAGTGTGATAAACTTGTTAGGTAGGAGTTCTAACCCCAGACTTGGCAACTGTGAGTGTGTGTTTGTGTGCGTGTCTGACTGTGTAGAGAGCAATGCTTTTTAGGCTACTCACACTCCTTACAATTCATATAATCAACTTTGGCAAGGCTACTGATGTCACCCACCTATAAATACACCTCCAGGAGCACTGCAGCCCAGTAATATTTGTAGTGTGTCCTACAACTGCATAAGGCTGTAGTGTGATAAAGTAGTTAAGTAGGTCTTCTAACCCCAAATTTGGCAACTTCTGTGCATGTCTGTCTGTCTCTGATTGAGTAGAGAACAATATTTTTAGGATACTCACACTCCTTACAATTCATATACTCAACTTTGACAAGGCTGCTGATGTCACCCACCTAGAAATACACCTCTGGGAAGATTATAGCACAGTAATCTCCTAAAGCATCCTGTAACTGCAAACTGCTGTAGTGTGATAAAGTAGTTAGGTAGGTGTTCTAACCTCAGACATGGCAATTGTGTCTGTGTCCGACTGTAGAAAACAATGCTTTTTAGTGTACTCACACTCCTTACAATTCATATACTCAACTTTGCCAAGGCTGCTAATGTCTCCCACCTAGAAATACACCCCTGGGAAGGTTGTAGCCCAGTAATCTCGGTAGCACGTCCGGTAACTGTGTACTGCTGGAGTGTGGCAGGTCTGGAGTCCAATGTCTGTGTACGGAGCAATGCATTATAGGCTAGTCACATGCAATACATTCCAAATGCCCTACTTTTGTAATCCTGCTGATATCGTTCATTGTGAAATAAACCTTTAGAATTT
>NC_056727.1:515826146-515919072 GCF_019279795.1 Protopterus annectens | reverse complement strand
TCCAGTTTAGTGAAAGTGCACTTAAACGAAAATGTACTCTTGCAAACACATTATCGAAAACAAAAAAAAACAACAAATACTGCACAAACATTTTTGCATGGGGGCAAGCCCCCCTTGCACCCCCCATGTGGGGGCTTGCACCCACATCCCCCAGCTACTTATATATACTAACTCTGAAATTGCACTACAGTGGGGAAAAGGGTATATTTCCTTATCCTCACTGTATCACAATCTATAATAACACATTTTCTCAATAGTAAAGGTTCATTTCCCATTACAAACCTAAACAGCAAGTAAAACCTACAGCACCTGAACTGCAACAGCATCCATGAACTAGCAACTGTTCTTTGTGAAATTGTTATTCTAGAAAGTGCATTTTTGTTTAAGTGCACTTTCACTAAAGTAGAGTCGGTTGTCTATCATTTGTAAAAGTGTACTTTTGATCAGAAGTAGACCCATATATAAATATATATATATATATATATATATATATATATATATATATATACATATATATACATATATATATATATATATATATATATACACACACACACACACACACACACACATATATGGGTCTACTTCTGTTTACTGAAAAATCAGTTTTTCAAAAAACAGACAACCAAACCCACTTTAACGAAAATGCACTTTTGTGAACATTGATTAACTGAAGCATGCATGGTACAGTAGGGGTAAGTAAATATATCCTTTTCCCCTCTCCCCACTATAGTACAATCTTAGCCTTTGTATATATAAGTAGTGGGGCTATGGGGGGTGCAGGGGGGCTTGCCCTCCCCACAAATCCGTGTTTTTAGTGTGCTTCTTTTTCATCCGATTCAGTGAATCAATGTTCATGAAAGTGCACTTTCGTTTAAGTGCACTTTCGCTAAAGTGGTTTCGGCTTTCTGTTTTTTGAAAAAGTGAATTTTTGATAAACAGAAGTAGACCCATATATATTTATTTATTTAACATTTGTTAAACAGGAAAGTCTGACTTGGAAGAAAGCCAATTTTCAGTGGAGGCCCATAGAGAAATGCTCCAGATGCATGTCTTTGTAACATGGGAGGAAACCACTGCACCACTGTACTGTATGTGTCTGTATGTGTGTATATATATATATATATATATATATATATATATATATATATATATATATATATATATATATATACACACACACACACACATATGTGTGTGTGTGTGTGTGTGTGTGTGTGTGTGTGTGTGTGTGTGTGTGTAAGTATAGCTGAAACTTAAAGGTTAACAGAAGTTTTAGTCCTTCTATAAAAATAACCCCAAGCTAAGCAAGGTTGCATTGTAGGTCATCTGATATAAAAAATGAGTTTTTATGGATGTTTGAAAGCCACTTAGTGGGACTAAATTGCAAAGACACTGACTCTGTTATGCAAAATACTGTATCGCTGAGGATTTAATCTAGGTCCTTGAAATGCCAGCAGTCCCTGGGTTACAGACCAAAATGTGTTGTCTGTACAATAAGGCACAAGCAGCTATTTCAGATATTCAGTGCTAAATTAGCAAAACAACAGCCTTAAATATTATGTGACCGTATCAACAGCAAATGAAGCATTTGCAAAATAGGCAAAATAGGGTAGTAACTATCAGAATTAGTAAATAGCTAAGCAGTAGATATTAGAAATAATGAGAAACAGTCCAGTTCACAGGCTGGAAGCCCAAGGTGTAGTGAGCTGCAATAGTCCAGATTTGAAGAAACTTAGTTGTGCCCAGCTATTGACAGATCTTCAGATGGTAAAAGTTACTTGTTCCATGATGTTTTGCATAGATGGTAACCATACCTCTCAGTCTCTTAGAGAAAGAATCCTAAACAAAGATAAAGAGGGGCTAAAATGCTTAAGGTCAAGGATAGATTTTAAATACTGATCTCATAATCATATAAAGTTCATAAAAGAACATGCTTTGCATTAGCACACATTTTCCAAAGGATACAAAATCTGAAACTCAAATGCATGTCATTATTTAGTGACTTCTGAAAGAAATCCACAAATTTCAGGAGGAGAAAGCCAAAAACATGAAATACCAGAATACACAGAATACACAGAAATACCTCACTAAAAGAATCACAGGCCTAAAGCAGATGCCCTACACTGACCGCCTTAAAAAACTCCAGCTATACTCTGTCGCATATCATCTACTCAGAGGCGATCTTTGCTTAACATACAAGGCCATGTCAAACCCAGAGCTGTTGGACATGCTACACTTAAAGAAATCCCAGTCCCTCAGAGCCACACACTCCAGGGATCTAAACCTTGTCATCACAATAAACAAAACATGCTGGTGGGATAGGTTCCTGACCCAGAGACTCCCCAGACTCTGGAATAGATTGCCCATACATGTCAAGCAGAGTGCCTCTTTGGTCCTCTTCAAAAGGAACTTTGATGATTGGATGGGAGAAAGGAAATTCACCCCGGGGATCACGTCAGTCACCCTGCTAGACAGGGGTCCAGGGAAGTAAATAGTGTGGGAAGAAATAGCCAGGGAATTGTTATGGCTAGGCTTGTATAGGCCCTAGGGCTGATAGCCTAGTACCAACCTATGAACCTATAAAAACCTGGACAGTCCACAAAATTCTGGACAGTTGAGAGGTATGATAGTAGCAAACACACCTAACAATAGTTGACATATAGCCCTTTGTGAGCCTGCTTTAGAGAATACCTGAAGCCACAGGCCTTAGACACAGAATCAATCCTCTTTCTCCATAATACGAAGAGGGTTTGTTAGATAAAGATTTGAACCCCTGAGAGTGGTGTGAATAGCCATGGCAACTGTCTTGGATGTGACGTGGTTGGACTTATTAGAAATTTCCTGTAATATATAATGTCCATGTCATCTGATGAGGCCCGTTTTGCCATAGAATCCTGAGGGAAGTAGAAGTAATGCTACACTGTAAACCTGCCATTCTGATAAGGCCATGCAGGGGCAGCAAATGCATGATGAAAAGGATGAGGCTTAAGAAGTAACCATGTAACTGCATTCTAAAGAAAAAGCAAAGGATGAGTTACTTCCTGGGAACACCTTTCAGAATGACTGGAGGGTGGAAGATGAACTACTCCAAGAATGTTCTGTTAATGGTAAAACAACCAAAAAAAGTTTCAAAGGTGTCCCAGTAGGTTGGTATGATCAATCATGTCAAAACCTGAAGAGAGATTAAAGAAGGCTAACATGCCCCAATGATGGCTATCGCATTACTGTCTTGAGTCTGAACTCCAGAAGGATAACGGATATGGAGTCAGTGACCCTTAATAAAAGAGGCAAGCTACATGCAAACAACTTTCTCAAAATCCTTTGTTAAAAAAGAAAGGTTAAGACATAAGGTGGCAGTTATCCAGGTTATCAGGGTTGAATGAGAGCTTTTTGAAAGTCAGGAAAAAGAATGTCTCTTAGAGGTTAGATGGAAAGGCTCTAGATTGTAAAGCAGCTTATTATGTATGAATGAGATTCAAGGGTATATAAAGCTTACTAATGTACATGCCTCTCAACCTCTTTGCAAGAATTCCGGAAAACACTAAAAATAATAAGAAGTCAAAATACAAAATTCAGGGACAGACTTTGAATATTGACCTCAGAAACTTGAAAAATTGCCAGAAAAAACATGCATTTACTGAAAGATATGAAGCCTAAGACTCAAATGTCTATCATTTATTGACTTCAATCCTGTATGATTTGCAGAAAACCACAAATTTTATGAGGAACAGACAAAAACATGAGACAAAAATCTGGACCTTCTGTCAAATTCCGGACATTTGAGATGCATGCTAATGCAGCTTTAGGTTGTCCATAGCACCTCCACCTAGTGTACACATTTCCACCATTGTATTCTCAGATTCCATTTACAACAAAAAGAGTTTGTTATGCAGTTACATTGTGTTTTTATTTTTATATGTTGTATTTTGATTGTCTTGTATGAACTGACAAGACATACTGTTGAATGTGTAGTCATGTTCCTATGGGGAGGGGAACACAATTCCATACATCTTTCAGTAAAGCCATGTAATTTGTTACTTTTTGCAGGGAGGTATAAGGACTGCAATGAAAAGAAAGCAGCAGTGTCATGTTGATGCAAAGTTTTTTATTTCATGAAATGGTTGCCATACCATGAAATGAATAATCTTTACTTGTGAGGCAGTAAAATACAAAGCAGGATTCGGTTTTAGAAATGCTTGTCTTGATGCAGTTATGTAACCCTGAATACAGCCCTTAAGCTGCCACAGGCCCATACAAATTATTATTCCTGCAGAGACTGATTGTTTTGTGTCTGTACTTCTCTGAATTGAAGGGACATTCTTTATATAACAGATAATGAAAATAAACATGCAGCAAAAGTATCACTTTGTGACTTTTATAGCAATTAAAATGTTTATGACTGTCTTACATAATTGTGCTCCTAGTTTCCACAGTAAATGATACACCATTCATGTGAACTTTTAGTTTGAAAATCATTTTAGTAAAAGCTTTAGTGTTACCATGCAGTGTTTGACAAAGTGAATGCCTTCATCTTGAGATAAAGTACACTTTGAAGTGCATGGAATGTTCTGGAGCACTCAGAGCTTTTCAAAGCAAGCAAAATATCTGTCAGAAGTGAGTCAAAAACAAATCATATAGAAGACCTTTCAAATTTCATAAAAAGAATAAAATAAAAATAAATATAGCTTTTTCCAATGCAAATCAATCATTGCAGGTTTGTAAATGGGAAGTATGAACTTTTCACTGGCATGAATATAGTATTTTTATTTCCTCTTTAAGCATGATTTTGAGAAAAGATGATAGCAATGCTTCAACAAACATGTTCGTTTGGAAACCACAGTAATTTGAAATGTGACCTTTTCAACTTTTATAAGTTTAAAGCTGTTAAGAAGAACAATAATGAAAAGGTTTAGATTATAGAAGCTTTTTTCCTGAAAGTTGATAATGACATCGTGTTTGAAATTCATGCAGTAATGAAATGGCAAGAACTTGTTTATAAAAACAAATGAAAATTGTCATTAGTATGCCCACACACTACCATACAAGTGATAATGGCAGCACAAACTAGCCTTAACAATTTTCATCTATATTGGAATACTTCCAGTAAGGTGTTTATAATTCAGCTTCTACTGCATAACTTGTCAACCTTCACCTGTAACAAACTACATGCTGGATACAACATAGCACAACAGCCTTAAAACAGGAGCACTTTGCCTCTGCATTGTAAGTTAATTCTAGATATAGTGGCTGCTGGCTGCATGTCCTCAAGATATCATGTTATGGAATTGATTAAAGATAGCATTTATTGAGAATCTGAGACTGAGGCCATCTAACAAACTATGATAGAATTTCTAAAACAAACTGGAGGACTACATACATGATCTCTTTTTGTTTGAAATGCCTTTGCTACTCTTAGAAACTGTGTTGATATATTTTTACATATTTGTTTTCCTGCAGTCACAGTATGAACTCTATGGATGGATTAAATAACAGGTTAAACATTGAAAAAAGTTTGAAGAATGTTGTGATAACTTTTGTCCATTATTTTCACAGAGATAAGGAAATAATGTATCCACACCAGGTGCAATATCCCCTGAAGATATAGTTCCCTAGAAGACAACTATGCCTGTCATACAGTTCAGTTATGATCCATATCCCTGTGACCAGTGTGAGATCTGGTAGTCATCCTCCAGTCCACAGCTTTTCCCACATATATTACCCTTGCAAACTCTGTAACACTCTAGCTAACGTGACACTTTTATTACTACAGGCCCTTTCCCCTATTTTAAGTGGCATAAACTGCACTGAACTCCTATAGTCAATTATAGTGATTAAGGGCTTACTTTATTGTCCCTAGACTTAGAAACACTTTTAAAGTATCTGTGCATGATGGGGAGGTTAGAGTAATACTGAGCTCTGACACATCATCTAATAATACCGGATATTTTATTAGTGTAGCTTCCCACAATGTGAAATTAACATTTAAACGCAAGCTCTGTTGGTTAATCCATTGAGATGTCCTAGTTGAGTGGAAGTCTCCAGGGTCTGAAAAAAGCCAGGATAAAATAACTTGGGACATTACCAAATGCAGTCTCAGTCAGGTTAACAAAGTGTTTCTGCTGCTTATTTCCTGATGTTCAAGAATCTGTAATAACTCTATTATTCTGACTTTGCATGTTGGAAATTGCCAGGGTGCAGACATTGAATATGGAAAATGTTTAAAGGCAAATAAAATTATAAATACTATTTTCAAAGAGAAAGTTGTTGTCTAACTACTGCATGTGTAGTACAAAGATATGGTCATGTAATAGTCAGTCACTCAACAAGTAAGCACATATATTAGTCCTGAAAATAGATAGTTAAATGTGGGCACCTATATGTTAAGCAAACTGTAGAATTTGCTGTATGCTGTTTAGTTATAGAATTGTATATATGTTTGCTGTGAAAAATAGCATGGGAGTAATATATGCATACTGGTGGGTCCACCAGACAAAGGCATTTACATATCTAATAGCCAAAATATGCCGGCACAAAAGTATGTAGATTTATGTGACTTGGATTACTGAGACCTGGTGTCCTCTAGTACTGCAGGATAAATACTGAGGCAAAGCCATAGCTGTGATAATTACATTTCACGGTATTGTAAGTTCTGTAATTTCCTGTACAGCAGTACTTGACAACCACATTAAAGAGCAGGTGTGCAGGAAGCTGTAACTATATGCACTGAGATATTTGTAACCATTGTCAGTGCATGTTCTTTTTGTTAGTTAATTTTCATGGAACACATGCAGCACATGACTGAAAGGTAGCACTGCACATGTAGTCTAGAAGTACACTAAGTCTACAATAAATAAATAAGTCTACATAGCAAATGTTACAGACCTACTGCACCGCATCCTCCACTGGAAAGCATCAGCAGTTTTCACCTGCAAAAACACATGTATGAACAGCACTGTATCATCCAAGTACTTTGAATGACATGCTGAGATCATGCATTTATTGAGCTCACCTCACTGAAGGTAGACATTAATGACTGGTCTGCCAATACACAAACTCATTGCATATGTTGACATTTACCATGACATGTCATTTCTTCTAAAACAGGACAGATCCTGGTGTGTCATAACATTCTACTTTTGTACACATATGTGCTGACCTGTAGGTACATGAACACAACAAAAAGAAAATCATAATCTGTAGTGAAGACAGAGATGACCACAACATTAATGACCACTTCATTGCAGAGCCCTTGCAATCACCTCTTTATAATTTGCAACACATTTCATAGTTTCTTCTCTCCAATATGCACTGATCAAAGTGCATTTGTAGCTTCTTCTACAGGGTTCTAAATCACTGGAATGGATCTTGGTCTGGGATTTCTGTAGTGAAGAATGTCATGTAGCTGCCCAGCCTAGCCCATGACCGTAGACAGTGAAGGATAAGTTGGACAGGCATGTGGCTATGCCTGCCTGGGTACTTGATGATACTGTGAACATGAAAGCCATGCTATGAGGAACTTTTACAAAATTCAGGCATTGGTAGCTGGGACCACATTTCTTGAATGGATCACTACACTACATAGTCATGTATGTAAACATCAAACAAAGACAAGATCTCTGCAGTACAAGGTAGATTGGTTAGTTGTAGCGTGGGCATTGAAGATGGAGATATTGCTGCCTGTCACAAAACGAACTCAAGATAGCTTTATCATTTTCCAAATGTGTGCATTTGGAACAGGTCGCCATTACCTGAAACCAATGCCTAGACATAACGATTCTTCTAGACAAGTCATTTTCTATCACCTAGACTTCAGAGAGCAAATGATCTTAACTGTGCCAAGAATGGGCAAGATATTTTATGGTATGTAACTTCAAGCTCTGTACATTACAAGACCACTTTACGGATTTGATAGTTAACTGGGAATACCTTCTGCTCTTAGGAAGCTGAGTTTTCAGAATGGCATCTCTACAGATCTTATATATCCTGCTATCCCACTGTTTAAATGGCAGAATGGTAGGTACAACTTTTCTTCCCCTGTGATGGCATCTGCTTTCTCCAACAGAACATCCTCTGGAAGTAAACTTCAAGAGTTGTCATAGAAATTGGTGTCATTTTCAGGTCCTGTGTATGTCAGCATGGGATGAGATATTTGGAAGCCCAACTAGATTTGTCATAGTTTGCTTGGATTTCTCATCCCATGGCTTCTTTTAAGGGTGAAAACCCTTACTGTCCCCATAATGCCTTTTTTTAAGCAGAGTCTGCTAGTGCACATAACAGTGTGGCAGATATCGATGTAACCATTTCCAACTCTAAATATGACTTTATTAGATTGGCTCTTCTCAATGCCAGGTGTCGCAATAAGAAACTGCCAGATCTTGGAATTTTGCAACTTGAACACATGCATGTTTGCTGAGAACTGTCTTCAGTGTAAAGAATGCACTCCCTCCATACATACCATATATTCAAGCCTAATGGAAACTGTTCTGACATTTCCAAGTTTGCCAATGACCACATTACCTCTAGACAGAGTCCCAAAGACCCACAAACTGAATTCACTGACCTCTAATGTACCCTGAACAAGACAAACTACCAACTTAAAGCTTGCTGCAGGACATCTCCATGTGCCCTGATGACTGTGTATGATTCATAAATATACTTAAGATACTGCCTGCTAGGAAAAATGCTTTTATGATGGGAAATTTCTACTATCCCCTCAATAAACTGGAGCAACTATAACTCCAAAGGTGGATATGCTCACAGTCTTAGACTTTACATATAAAAATTCCTTGGAACAGATAGTTAAAAAATCAATTCCAAGACATAATGTTCTTGACTTGGTTCTAACTAATATAGCCAGTGCATGTACCATCCTTCAGGTTTCTCCATCCCTAGTTATGTCTAACCATAAACACATAACCTTCTCCTTTAAAACCTTTAAAACCACTGTAGTCAATAATTCTAAATTCAAGATTTCAAACAGCAGACCTCATCAGACTTTCTGTTGAGCTGTTCTCATTCAATTGTAATATCAACAGACTTTATACCAGCACAGCTGTTACTTTAGAGTTCTCCTCCCAGATAGATTACTGACCTGGTCACCTCTGTAGCCATTTATGCCTTGACTTTTATCCAGAGAGAGGTACACAGAAGGTGACTATATTTTGGGAGGTGGGCATGGAGGCAGCACTATTCCAAAATATGATTTGTGAATCCTCACAAGCTTTTGTTTTCTCAGTTTATTGTGGGCTGATATTTTGTCAAACACAAGTTATTTTTCTGTGAAAAAAAAATTAGATCGAATTGCTTCTTTACTCATAGTTTTTATACAGCTCAACACTAGATTAGATTGGTGGGAAAAACATTTAAAATGCATCTCAGAGCATCTATAACCCAATATTTTTTGGGTGTTATTGGTCCCCAGACCCCTGCTTTAATTCAACTATTTATTCCACCTTTGTTACAGTCAGCTGCCTATCAGGTCCCAGGATCTGACAAATCATGCCTGCACTCAAGTCACTCAACAACAAGTACCATTATGACTCTGTCATAGTCCATGAATGACTGGAGATGTACATCTCTGGACTATATGAAGAGAGACATGATGGAACTCTCTGATTATGTGTTCCAGACAGGTATGTCCCTATCACTAAGCAGTATCCTACCCTCACCCAGGATGATGCCTCAATATAAACAAAAATGATTGACGTCAACAATTGGCACAGCTTCTGGTGGCAGTGTAGGGGAATCCAGTATCTGTCAACCTGGAAAGATATGGTAAACAGACGTCACTGCTTTGCTAGAAATGGTCTGCATCTGTCCCAAACAGGCTTTGGATATTGGCAAAGGCCCTTGCCTCCCCCATAGTGGCTGTTTTAGGGAATGTCAAAACAACAAATTTTCCAATGTAACAAAATCTAATTGAGACAAACTCAGGGTCATGCTGCTTAATGCTAAGAGTTTAAACATGAAACTGCACTCCCTGGAAGCACTCTTCACCTTGGAGGAAGCTGACATCTGTGCAGTTACCAAGACATGGTTCAAAGCTGATGAGAGCATCCCGGCTGTACAAGGTTACAATGCCTTCCACACATTCAGACCTCAAAATGAGCATAAGGGAACCAAAGGTGGAGGTGTATCCATCTTCACTAAAACCAAATACACTTCAAGACTGGTCAAACAGCATGACTCTCTCAAACTACTCCATGTCCAACTAACTATTGGGAAAGTACCATACCACAGCATTGCTAGCTATAGATCCCCCACCATGAACCAGGATAAGCACACCGCCTACCTCGATTTACTGGAATCCCTTGCCATACAGCCCATCACCTTAGTCATATCTTTCCATAGACTGGGGGACATACATGAGCAAAAACACACTCACCCAGCAGTTCCTGGTCTTTGTTAACACAGATGGTCTGTGTAGATCAGAATGCATGTGCTTTGTGCTGTGTCTTTAAGAAGCATGTCAAAGACTGAGCATGCACGTATAAATGTCAGGCACGTGCCATTCCTAGTGCCATTTTGAGAGTGCAGACAGGGAGTAAGCATGCATGATTACAGCAGTTAGTTTGTATATAAGCTACTTAATTAAGTCAGTAAACTTCTATCATGATGTGTTTGTATAGAATAAAGCTGCTTAAACAGAACCCAAGAAGACTCATCTATTGTGTCCAAAGTAGGAGAGCAACAGTCTGGAACAGATAGTCTGCACAACTACTAGAGGCTCTAATGTTCTGGACATAGTAATCACCAACATGAGGGGAGGATTGCTTCCCATGCATGATGCCCTCCCTGGTTAGGTCGGACCATCAGACCACAAGTCAGTGTCATTTGAAGTAACTACTAGAACTGACACATTCACAGGAACAAAAATTATAAAAAACTTTACCAGAGCTAACTACAGCATACTAAGAAATGTTATAAAAAGCTTCATAACACCTACAATCGCAAACACCAATGATCACTATATAGAAGTGTAAGCAAATGCCTTGTACAAACACTTAAGTGACTGTATAAACTCTGCTGTACCTCACTGGATCAAAACCAGATCTTCATGGAAAAACAAGCCAGTGTAGTGGACTTCAAGTATAAACAGATTATAAAACAAGAGGAAGAAACTGTTGTCCAAAAGCAAGAGGGATATCACTCTGCCGAGGAAGATTTCCCTTCTAAGCCTAAACATGAAAATCAGAAATCTTGTAAAGTCTTCTAAAGCAAATTATGAATCTAAAATTGCATCACTGGCCAAGGATAATCATAAGGCACTCTATAACTACATCTGAAGTCTAAAAAGGAATGCCCAGCTATATGCCAAACTGGTTGTAGATGGGAATCACTCATACTTCACAGAAATATATCACCAACCTGCTAGCTGACAGATTCAGCACAAACTTTACCAACCTATCCCTACCCATATCCCAAAGCATACATGACACCAGTCCTCTTCCTAGTATCTCTAGAGAACAGGTCATCTCTGCACTTGCCAAGGCCAAAAACATGGCCTCAGTGAGACCAGATAATATCCCAGGTTGTTTACCAAACAATCTAAAACAAGAACTAGAGGACCCACTTGGTTTTCTCTTTAATCATAACTTGAGAACTGGCTATTTGCCTGCATAATGCAGAAGAGCATCAGTAATCCCCTGCACAAAGGGGGGCCAGCAGGTGACCCTGGAAACTATGGACCCATAAGTCTAACCAACCTCATCTGCAAGGCTATGGAAAGAATTATCATGAATGTTATCAACAAGGACATAGGCAACCTCCAAACACTGGACCCAACCCAGTTTGGCTTTGTTAAGGGTAGATCATGCTTATTAAACCTGGTGGACTTCTTTGAGAATGTCACCAAAGCCATGGATGAAGGTAAGACTGTGCACACAGCCTATCTCAACCTTGCCAAGCCTTTTGACACAATCCCCCACTCTGGCATCACTAAGAAACTCTCCCATATAGGGATTAACTCTTAAATTACTAGGTGGGTAGCTAACTGGCTCACCAACAGAACATACTCTGTCAAAATTGGTGACACCACCTCCGCTAATAGAGCCATCACCATTGGAGTACCATAGGGGTCTGTGCTGGGCCCCTTACTGTTTGGCATCTATTTCTCAGAAATCATGGACAAAGTAGTCAGCCTTTGGCTCACCAAGTTTGCTGTTGATTGCAAACTGGGAGCAATCATTGAGTCCCCACAGTGATGACAACATATTACAGGAAGGGCTAACACAAACAAATGAATGGTGCCAAAGTCATGGTATAAAAGTAAATGCAAACAAATTAATTATTATTCCCTTTGAAAAAATGGAATTCCCTACAAATTACAATATTGACAGCACCCCCATGAGTTCCAACCCAGTGGTGTGAGACTGGCGAATACAGGTTGATAGCAATCTGAACTTTGATCACCAAGTTTCCACAGTGGTAAGGAAAGCCTTCTACGTAGTGCACCTCATAAGCAAGGGCATAGCATTCAGGTCAAGGGATGTTATAACTCCACTGTACTCGACTCTCAGACCACTAATAGAGTATAATGCACCCTTTTGCATGCATCTCACCAGACATCAGCAGTAGTTGGAGACCTCAGAGGTTTCTCACTAAGAAAATACAGGGACTCAAAACCATGACTAGAACTAGCCAGTTTTCGTGTTTCAGCACTCAAATCTGTTTCTTTGAACTTAGCACTTGTTCAGAACTCATTGTAAGCACTAAATAAGCTGCAAATTACTACAGCACTCAACTTTCCTCACTTGTCTAGAGGAAAGCAGTTGTTAGTACTTAATAAATAAGCACCTATCCAGGCATGTCTAAGGGTCAGCTCCCGGTGATTTCTCCTGTCTAGCTGATGAATGTGGGCATCTTGGGGCAATGCAGCAATTGCCTCATGTACACAGACAACCCTCTCCTCCTACCACCCCAACACTACAACCTGTGAAAGATGCACTTATATAGCCAAACTGGAAGAAAAGCTCTCTTCACCCAAGACTGGATTAAACAGTCAGGAGGAGAAGGTAAACACTTGCACCACGCCACACTCATCACATAGTCCCTCAAAACCTACACCACCAAAACACACACATAGAAACACAAAACACATACCTACATTCATGGAGGCTCTCAAGAAAAACCTGCCAAAGCATCAGGGATCTCCAAAGCAGAAACGCAAGCAAACTCCACCCCCCCAACACAACCCAAATGACACATAGCACACAAACTCAGTGTGCCACTCACCACAGCCCATAAGGCATAACAACGTACCCAACACTCTAGTCATAGGTGACTCTATAGTCGGGCACACTGATGTTCCACTCACCAGGCTAAACAAGGAGAAAGTTACTGTCAGCTGCCTGTTAGGTGCCAGGATTCACCACATAACACATGCACTCAGGTCACTCCACAACAGTACAAATAACACTTATTGTCCATGTTGGTGTGAATGACCTGAGATGTACCTCCCTGGACTACATGAAAAGAGACATGGAAGAGCTCTCTGATTTTGTAGCCCAGGCAGGTATGACCCTAGCCCTGAGTAGCATCCTGCCATCACCCAGAATGATACCACAGTACAAGGACAAAATGATTGACTTCAACAATTGGCTAAGCTTCTGGTGTCATTCTAAGGGGATCCAGTATTTGTCTGCCTGGGACTACATGATCGACAGACCACGATGCTTTGCCAGAGATGGCCTGCACCTGTCGCCCTTGGGATTCTGGATACTGGCTAAGGCTCTTGCCACGCCTATAGTGCCTTTTTAGGCAAGGTTCAAATGACAAATTCACCACCGTAACAGGTACAAGCAAGCAAAATCTGAGGGTAATGCTACTCAATGTTAGAAGTCTAAACCTCAAAATGCACTCACTCGAGGCACTCCTTAAAATGGAGAACATCAACATCTGTGCAGTGGCAGAGACCTGGTTCAAAGCTCCAGAGAGCACTCCTGCATTACCAGGCTATAATTCAAACCACACCTTTCGGCCACCTAACCCAGAACAAAGCACTAAAGGTGGAGGCATGTCCATATTCATTAAGGATATCCACACCTTCAGGCTAGTTGCACAGCATAATACATCCAAGATTATCCAAGTGCAACTAACTCTGGACAAGACAACATTCCAAATTGTAGCTTGCTACAGACCACCCACCATGCCCCAGGATTCCCACTCCTCATTTCCTGATACACTGGAAAGTATTAGGGTACAACCCAACACCCTAATAACGGGCGATTACCCCACCATTAACTGGAAGAAATACTCATGTACCAACCCTTTTGCTCAAAGTTTTCTGGAATTCATAAATTCCAATGCCTTGGATCAACTTATTCACACCCCCACCAGGGGCAGCAATATCCTAGACCTGGTCGTTACCAACATGGGTGTTCCACACCAGATGTCAATTCCTCATTGGTCAGATCCGACCACAAGCTAATCAGCCTAGACATCCACCCCCACTTAGGGAAACCACCGTAAAAAACTTCTCCAAAGCCAACTTCACACTTCTTAAGACAGAAGTGGCAAACTTCATGACACCCATGCAGATAGACAATAGAGGTACAACTGCCGAATCCTACACAAATGCGCTTTATAAGCACTTACACAAGTGCATGGATCATGCTATCCCTAACAGAACCAAGATGCTATCCTCCAAAAAAAGGAAGCCAATCTGGTGGTCCCCTGCCATAGACAAACTCTACAACAGAAGAAAGGAACTGTTGCAAAAAAGAGTAAAATCCCATGACTGGAGGAACTCCCTGGTCAACCTCAGGAAGAAGCTGAGATCCCTCATAAAATCCTCCAAAGCTAGTTACGAAAATAAAATTGCCACTGACTCTAAAGACAACCACAAAGCATTCTATAGATATGTCAAGAATCTCAGTGGCAACATTCAGATCTGCTCTGAGTTACAGCACAAAGGCACTAAATATACAGAACCAACTGATATTGCCAATATCCTGGCAGATAGGTTCAGTGTTAACTTTACCCCCCTCTCACCCCCTAGAGGGCCCATCTCTATACCGGAAGAATGCAAAGTTCCTGTAATCACAGCTGCACAGGTAAAAAACACACTCTCCAAAGCCAAGAACACAGCATTCATGGGACCTGACAATATCCCAGGCTGCATTCTACATGAACTACAGAATGAACTGGCACCCTACCCAAGTACCATGTTCAGTCATAGCCTCACCTCAGGCTTTGTGCCCACTGAATGGCACACTGCGATGGTTATCCCACTCCACAAAGGGGGAGCCATGACGGACCCCAGGAACTACCACCCCATTAGCCTGACGAGCCTGGTCTGCAAGGCCATGGAACGTATCATGGAACTCATAAACAAAGACATTGGTAATCTCCGAACTCTGGACCCTACCCAGTTCAGATTTGTAAAAGGCAAATCATGTATCCTAAACCTGATTGACTTCTTTGAAGCAGTCACCAAAGCCATAGATGAGGGTAAAGTGGTTCACACAGCTTATCTAGATCTCACCAAGGCTTTTGACACCATCCCCCACTCTGGAATTATAGATAAGCTCACTAAACTAGGTATAAATCCCTATGTCACAAGATGGGTTGCCAACTGGCTCATGGACAGAACCCACACTGTGAAAGTAGCGGACTCCAAATCCGACTTCAGACCAGTGACAAGTGGAGTACCACAGGATTCAGTCCTGGGTCCTCTCCTGTTTGGTGTTTACTTCTCTGAAGTACAGGCTAACAGAGAAGGTCTTTGGCTAACAAACTTTGCAGATGACTGCAAACTAGGAGCCATAATCAAAACTACTAACAATGTGGACATACTACAAAAGGGCCTCACTGAGACAGATACCTGGTGTCAAGCCATGGCCTGAAGCTCAATGCCAAAAAGTGTATTGTCACCCCCTTTGGTAAAAACTCTGTACCCATGAACTACCACATAGCTGGTAGTCTACTTAATGCCAAAAATGTGATGAGACCTTGGGACACAGGTGGACAGTAGTCTCTCTTTTGATAATCACATCGCCACAGTGGTCAGGAAATCCTTCTACATGGCTCACCTCATCACAAAATGTTTCTCATCCAGAAAAAAGAGGTCACTGTTCCCCTCTACTCATCACTCATTAGATCCATTATAGAGTACAATGCCCCTTTTGGTATGTACTTCACAAGACATCTACAACAACTGGGAAGGCCACAGAAATACCTCACAAAGAGAATTACTGGCCTCAAACAGATGCCCTACGCAGACCTTCTCAAAAACCTCCAGCTTTACTCTGTCGCATATTGCCTACTCAGAGGCGATCTCTGCCTAACAATCAAAGCTATGTCAAACCCAGAGCTGTTGGACATGCTCCACTTAAAGAAATCCCAATCCCTCCAAGCTGCATGCTCTAGAGACCTAAACCTTGTCACCACAATAAACAGAACATGCTGGAGGGATAGATTCCTGTCCCAGAGACTTCCCATACTCTGGAACAGACTACCTATCTGTGTCAAACAGAGCTCCTCATTATCACTCTTCAAGAAAAATCTTGATGATTGGATGGGAAATAGGAAATTCAACACAGGGGTCACTTCTGTGGCTCTGCTCGGCAGGGGCACAGGAAAATAATTTTCTTGGGTGGCGAAAGCCAGGGTACATTTTTGGCTAGGCTTATATAGGCCTTAGGGCCAGTAGCCTAGTACCTACCTATGAACATATGAACCTATGACCTACGTAGACAGGCTGAAAGCCATTTCACTTTACTCTGTATCTTATAGGCTACTGAGAGGTGACTTGTGCCTGGCCTATTGTGCAAATTTCAACCCTGCCCTAATGGAAGTGCTGCACATCCCAGCATGTAAAATGGCTCAAGAGTCACTCGCTCTAGAAATCTGAACCTAGCTTGTGACAGTAACAGATCATGCTGGAGAGACACACATGTCTCCCAGAAACTGCCGTTTCTTTGGAATAGACTTCCTATTCACGTAAAACAGAGCTCCTCACTGACCCTATTCAAATGCAACCTAGACAATTGGATGGAAGACTGCAAATTTGCCCCTGAGGTAGCACCCTTCGCCCTCATGGACAGGGGAAGCCAGTGCTGATCAGAGACCTGCTCTGTTCATAAATTCTTTCTCAACTTCCCAAAAAGAACAAAGGGGTATACTTGGGATTAACACAGCTAGGCTTGTAAAGGCTCTAAGACCACTAGCCTAGTAACCTCCTATGAACCTATGAACCTACAGTGTCCATTTGGACACTTAGAGTGTGTTGAAAGGATGCAGGAAAACGGAAACAATAAGACCTAATCTCTTTCATTGATCATGCTTCATGTTTATGTCATCATTGGTTGTAAAATTTGTTAAAAAAAAAAGAAAAAAACTTTAAAAATACCCCAAGACCATATAGAAAAAAACAGAGTTTTGTGGTTGCTGGGCTCCCCAAACCCCAGCTTAATTAATTTATTTCCACCACGGTTGTTACAGTGCAGATGTGGTCAATCTTACTGTGTTAAAATTATATAGGAAAAAGCTAAATATCAAGACACAATGTGAGAAAAGGTTAAACAGTAATCTAGATGGTGTGGAGAGGCCCAGATGAGAAAAATAGGGACATCAGGGATGTGCAACAAGAAGGGAGCACTGGACAGTGGGGAGGCACAGTAGAGCCATTTCCCTAGGCACACAGGATGCCATTTCAGCTAAGATGGGCCCTGGTTAAGATTTTTATTTGTTTATTTATTTACTTGTTTGTGGTCTTCGTGTATCCCCACCAGCTATTTACTGTGCCCATATTGTGTCCCAGCAAGAAAAGGAAACTAGGGCTGCTACTAGAAATAAGCAAAGAAAAGCAGGGAAAGACCAGTCAACTCAAAAATTGGCTTTGCAGTATGTTATGCTGTATTTTGCTGAGGTTGTTAATGACTTCCTGGAACCTTGTGTTTAGTGTCTGGCATATAAAAGCAAGAGTGGAAAGCTGCTGTGACTTGTTACACTTGAATTTTTATGGAACAAATTTTTTGATTTTTTTTTTCTCTTAAAGAGACAGAATATAATCTAGTCCCTAATGAGTGCATACTCCCAACAATATTTATTTCAAAGCTAATCAACAAATTGGCCTGTTAAGACATCTGAGTAATGTTTCCAGATTTAATGACCATCATCTTAAGCTCACTAACAGGAGGTATTGGACTCCCTTGGAGAATAAGGAATTGGGGAATGCTGTCACTGTGCAATGTAGAGGCAGCAGTGTCCCTATAGCCTATGTCATGCACATGTTCTGATAATGTCCAGCAGTCCAGAAAGATATGGGAGCTTTCTAGGGAACTGGTAGAGCTAACACTTGGAGTAGACATAGCTTATGCAAAGAATTGGATTCTGTACCCATCACTGTATGTAACATACCTGCTGCTCCATAGAAGAGAATATATCACACAGCTGAGTACAGTGTTAGACTGTGTATTGACTCACACCGGAAACAACTAGTGCCTTAGACTGCATAACTACGCAGCATCACTAAGCTCAGATGGCAGTATTCATAACTGTGGGCTGTAGTGGAATGGAAAGCATGGGTGAATTTGATGGTTTAGAATCACTGGTGTAACTTGCTTATTATCTAAAATACGAATGGTTAGGAAACATATGGCGAGGATATAGTATAAGTAACTAGGAGGTGTGTAGTCAGGAGACCACTATGTAGCCTACCCAAATTGCCAGTTGCTTCAAAGCACTGTCTGGTTAAGTGAATTGCTCAGTGTCACACAGTTGGAAAATGAAGACTAAAGGAATCAAACCCTGTAACACAGGATACACATTGCCTTAGTCTTATGCTTTAACTGTTAGACTTGCCCGCTATGTTGCCTGACTATAAATATGGTGTCTTAGGCTTGTCATACTATATGTATAAGGCTTTAAAAAAACTCTTTCCATTTGAACAGTATAATGGCATTTTAAGTCATGTTTTGCATTTCCCCTGTGTTGTTTATTACTGTTGCTGTTGTGGTTAATCATTCCTATGTTGCTGTTTGCTTATGTTTGCATTAAAATAAAAAATGATTGCTGCTGAATTAAGACTGTCACTAGTTCCCCACCCGTCAATGATCCTATAGCAAGTACCGTTGCACATATTCAAAGTTTATACTGCAGTCTCATTTCTTGCATAGACACTAATGTTCATTTTAACCACAAATACAAAATCAAGTTTAAAACAAACACCTCTTATAGAACTGAAACATAAAGAAACTTTACAACAAAAGGAAAAGTGTCATAGCCGACAGATAAGGAACAAACCCCTCACTGTGCTAAAATGAGCCTCAAAAGGATTAATGACTACTGAAGAGTAAGATCAAATCCTGTAAAATTAATTATGAGCTAAACATGGCTATTCTTCATAAAAGACATAAGAAACAGTACCCAGCATTACACCAAATGTATCCCTAATGTTATCATCTACTCAAAGCCCGAGGATATGGCTAACATCCTAAAATACTTCCATCTCAATTTCTTCCCCAACACATTCAAATGTTCCAGTAAAAAATTATCCAGCTCTTATCCCCCCCCCCCCCATCCAAAAATATCAACTCTGAACTGACAAAGTGTTAACCTGGAACAAAAAGCAGCAGCACTCTGTTTCCAGACAACATAATGGGCTGCTTCGTGGACAGAACAAGGCAACATCTTTTGGACTTCTCCCTTAAAACAACTGTAGCAATATCCCTTTACAAGGGTGTCCTCCAAGGTTCTATTCTGAGGCAACTTCTGTTTGGCATTTGCTTCTATAATGTCAACATCAACATAAAATAGGCATTGAACATGTGTATATTTGCCAGCATGGGAAAATGGACAACTCCCCAAGAGAGCCTAGCTCAGAAAAAAATAATGTTAGGATCATTGTATGAAGCTAAACACTAAAATGGGTGATGTCATGTTGTTTAAGAAATGGGAACTCTCATTCACATACCTCATAAATGACAGTCTCCTTAAAACAGATATTGTTATTAGAGACCTAGGCATCTTGGTGGATACTGAACTCTCTTTTACCACCTTATATTTATTTTCATCAGACAAGCCTTCTACCAACCTAAATGAACACCAAGGGCATTTTTTCTTAGTCCAAAAACATCATCATACACTGTACTTAAGCTAACCAAGCCTATGCTAGAATGTAATACACCCTTCTGCATGATCTTGTCTAAGCACCTAACCCATCTTGAAAAACTGCAGCAGTTCATCACCAAAATAATGTTTGGAATGAGCTCTCCAGGTTATAAATAGCATCTTTTCCTATGTGGTGATCTATGCCTGGCCTACAAAGCCCAGTTGTAACTGATCTACTCTGTATCCATGATACCAGAAGAAACTCAAATACAAGTTCAAGTGATCTAAATCAGTACTGCAGAATAAATTTGATTTTCCTGGCATGACAATATCTCTTCCCAAGTAATCCCCACCTCTGGAGAAAACTCCTATTTTTTGTAAAACAAGGTACTTCACCAATTATCTTCAAATATAATTTAGATGAATGGATATGAGGCAACAGGTTTACCCTCGTCCTAGTCATTGTATCTCTTATGTACACATAGAACAGGCATTTGAGGGTTCCAGTGGGACTGCAGTGGCTAGGCTTCAAATTGCTTCAATGTCTGTTGCCTCATAGCAATTCATGAACCTTTGATTCTAATTAAGCAATCTGTAATGATATTTAGGTTGCTGCCTAGCAGAGTCTGCATGTCCACCCTGTGTTTGCATGGGTTTCCTCTTTGTGCTGTAGTTTCTACCCACATTCTGAAGATATGCAGTAGGTGGATTGGATACTCTAAATTGGCCATAGTTGTGAGTGTGCATGTGAGTGCTTGGTATGGAAGAACAGTGGTGTCAGGACTAGCCACCCAGTGGTATATAAACTTTGGATCTAGGTAATTGCTACTGTTAAAATTGACACCCCAACCCCCATGTATAAAAAATGGGAAAACGGGTTGTGAATGAATAGATGGATTTAAGTTGCTGCCTCCTTATAATCAGCATATGGCAGACATGTTGAATGTATGTTCATTTCAAATCACATACCTTTTTCAACTGCAACAAGCAATGTGCACTTCTGCAGAGCTGTAGCCATCTCACCTGGTACCTCTCCAAAAACTAAATGCCAAAAAACTCTTCTCTGCTTCTGTACAAAACCACTTACTAAAACTGCAACTTACTACTCTCTTACTGCATACACTAAGCTTTTATTTATCCATGACCAAACGTGCAGTATCCTTGCAGCTTTACAAATCAGTGCAAGTACTGCATTCCCACACCATCAGCACCTGCCAATCACATCCCCTGATGGGTTTTGCATGGGGTAGCTGTGCCATTCACCTTCACCCTGCCTTTGTTACATCTCTGCTCTTCTGTCAAGAATCACAATTAAAGAAAATCAATGTTTTCTTAAGTCCATTACAATTACTACATAATAGAGGGCAGTAATGCCTCACAGCAAGAGGTTCTCCGGTTCGATTCTTGGCTGGGGTGCCTTCTGTGTGGAGTCTGCATGTCCTCACTGTGGTCGCGTGGGTTTTCTCCTGGTGCTCCGGTTTCCTCCCAAAGACATGCTGTAGGCGGATTGGACACTCTAAATTGGCCCTAGGTGTGAGTGTGTGCCTTCTGTGGAAGGTCGGGCAGCGGGCTGGCAACTCGACACTGTAAAACTCTACTGCCAATCATGAGCAGACAGATGATCCACTGTGGTGACCCCTAACCGGGAAAAAGTTGAAAGAAAAAGAAGAGGGTAGTACTTTGTTTCCATAACCCTGACCTTATGGAAATTTTTGCTTCACTGAATAAAAGAACTATCTCTTTTTAAGGTTTTCTGAGAGTGTGCAAAAATATTGTCTTATTTTCCTAGATTTTTTCAGGTTTATGATTTGGACTAAAACTATGATAACCTTTATTTATTTACTTGTGTATTCATCCACTCATCCATTCATTTAAAAAAATGATTTATTTGCACCTTGTTGACCAGCTTAGTCCACTAGTCCAGTGCCATCTTTTCAAGTGAGAACCAAGGTGGTATTCATATCGATGAGGGGAAATTTGACTAGTGTGTGGGGAACTTCCACTACTCTTTCAACTGACTGTTCTGCATCACAACTACTATGTGGTGATTTTGAGAAATCCAAAATGGAGGAGTCCATGAGAGATGTACAGGTGTGTGTTTTGGAAGAAGCAGCTTGAGAAGTGATTGGGATTGAGGAAATTAGTGTAACAGGGTTAGAAGTAGGTAAGCAACCAACATTAGGTTTACCAAATTTGATTGAGCAAAGTGAAACAGATATGGAACAGAAGCAAACTGGAGTGAAGTAGCTGATCATGTTATGGGGGCAAAAGAATTTCAGCAGGAAAAGCAGTGAATTTTGGAGATAAAGGAGCAGAAAACATAGTTGTGTTTTTGGGTAGTGAAGTAGCTAGTTTTAACGATACGCATCAACAACACGGTATGAACAGATCTTATGCTGATACTGTGAGAATGGGAAGTCAAGCAGCTGTAGTAATAGAAAGAAGTATGTAGCAACAGACTGTAAGTGAACAACTCAGCAATAAGATGCCTAAAGTAAGAATTAAAACAAAGACTGACTTTTGTTTAAATAGATATGATAATATAATTTTGCCTTTAGGATTTACAATAAAAGACATAAGAACTTTAACACATTTGGGGACTGAGAACTTCTGTGAAGTGACTTTTAAAACATTTAGTTTAATAGAAAAACTCTTGTCTCTCTATGTTTATCTCTCATATATATATATATATATATATATATATATATATATATATATATATATATATATATAACATTTTGGGCTTCCACTTAAAAATAAAATGCATGTACAATTCAGAATTGCTGACACTAGGTATTTGATGAAAGCAATGTTTGGACTGGGGTGGGGGAGGTATTAGTAACATTAAAAGTGATAGAAAGAAGGATGTGGAATGTTCTAAATGTAACAATTTTTAATGGAAAGACAGGGACTGCATCCAGTTAAAGGTTCATAGGTTCATAGGAGTTTACTAGGCCACAGTAGACCACAATGGCCATTTTAAGCCCAGCCATGCATCCACAATCTCTGACAAGTTCGGATACCCTTGATAAAATTATAATCAGGGGTTTGGGAGATGAAACATTTACAAGTAGGGGCCTGAGAGATGAACCACTTACAAATTGCTTGTGTCCAGTAGAGACATGGGTGCCAATTCCCAAACCAGGTATGAAATTTCTCTTCCCCATCCAATCGTCCAAGTTTCACTTGAATTGGGTTAGGGAGAAACTCTGCTTTGCATGGATTGGGAGCATGATCCAGAGATGGGGTAGTCTCTGGGATACATACCTGTCTCTCCAGCAGGTCCTACTTATATCACAGGCAAAGTTTAAGCCTTTGGAATGGGTAATTACAGTGCTGTTTGTTTTGTAGATGTGCAGGAGGTCCATCATAGTGGGGTCTGATAGTGTCCTATATGCCTGGCATGGGTCTCACCTCAAAAGTCTGTAGGAGACAGAATACAGGGATAGGGCCTTGAGGTGGTCTGCATAGAACATTTTACTTACACCCTGTATTCTTTTAGTGAGGAACCTCTGTAGATGTTCCAGTTGGTGGATATACCTGATTAGGTACATATCAAAGGGGGCATTGCACTCAGTGATAGGTTTGATGAATGTTAAATACAGTGGAACAATGACTTCCTTGGAATTAGATGCCATACCTTTGTTTATAAGTTGTGCAGCACAGAATTATTTCCTCAGTACTTTAGACACATGATGGTCAAAGGCTAGATTACTGTCTACGTGTGCCCCTAACTCCCTGACTACTAGATCAACTTTAAGGGTTGTGTTGTCAATATGATAGTTACCAGGAGTGGATGACTTCCCGAAGGATACTATTATGCATTTATTTCTTGGCATTTTGTTTTAGTCCATGACTCTGACACCAGTTGTTTGTCTGTATCAGCCCTTCCTCGAGAGCATTTGCATCACTGTGGGATTCAATAACAGCTCCTAATTTGCAATCATCTGCAAATGTAGCCATCCAGAGACCATTGACATTGGACTTGACTTCAGAGAAGTAAATGCCAAAAAGGAACATTCCAAGAACCGAGGGACCCCACTTGTGACTGGCCTCTTTATAGAGGTGTACTTCCAAATTCTAACTTCCCGTGTCCTGTCTGTGAGCTAGCTGACTATCTACGAGGTGACATATGGGATTGTACCTAACCTCTTGAGTTTGTCAACTATGCCAAAGTGTGGTATTATGTCAAATGCCTTGGCCAGGTCAAGGTAGGCAGTCTGAACTATTTTGCCCTCATCTATTGCTTTGGTAACCTTCTCAAAGACGTCTGAGTAGGCATGACCTGCCGTTGACGAAACCAGACTGGGTTAGGTCTAGTGTCTGGAGATTTATTATATCACTATTGATAATTTTTATGATAATTCTGTCCATGGCTTTACATATAAGATTAGTGAGACTTATAGGTCTGTAGTTTCCAGGGTCTGTGGATGGCCCACCTTTCTGCAGAAGACATGTTTTGTGTGTGTGTGTGTGTGTGTGCGTGTGTGTGTGTGTGTGTGTGTGTGTGTGTGTGTGTGTGTGTGTGTGTGTGTGTGTGTGTGTGTGTGTGTGTATATGTGTGTGTGTGTGTGTGTGTGTATGTGTGTGTGTATGTGTGTGCGTGCATGTGTGTGTGTATGTGTGTGCGTGCATGATTGCATGCGTGCATGTGTGTGCGTGTGTGCATGTGTGTGTGTGTGCGTGTGTGCGTGTGTGCGTGTGTGTGTGTGTGCATGTGTGTGTGTGTGTGTGTGTGTGTGTGTGTGTGTGTGTGTGTGTGTGTGTGTGTGTGTGTGTGTGTGTGTGTGTGTATGCATGTGTGTGTATGGGTGTGGGTGTATGTGCATGTCTGTGTGTGTATTGTGTGGAAATGAAAGCCATTTAGTTCAGGACTGTGAAAAAAGAAGATTGAAGAAATCCAGAGAGAGGGACATATAGCTAAAAGTTGTGAACCAAAGTGCAGTAAATCTAATGTCCAAGGGCATTTGGATTTTATTGCTCTGTGTTACAGTCTAAAGAAATAAGAAGCAAATACTAAAAATTATAGCAATGAAGATCAGAAAGATAATTTCTTGAAGAAAATATAGAATAAGAACATATAATAACTGCAGAATTAATGGAGTTAAATTTTGGGAAGTGATGTTATTTGGGAAAATTTAGATGAACTAATAGGAAGTGAGGAAGGAGAGGAGGGAGACTTTGAAACAGGAGAAGTGCAACAACAAACTAATGAAAAGTCAATAAAAAGAATGGAACAAAGAAGAAAAAGTTGGAAAAAAGAAGCAAAAAAAGAAAGGATGATGTAAAGATACTGGGCTGGATTTCAAAAGCTATTTGCAGACAGCACAGCATGCCGATGGAAGATTTCAGTGCACCAGTTGTGGAAGCAATTTCAGAAGACATGCTGAAAGCAGTCTGAGTACTTAACTATTCAGTGTATGATAATTGTGATTTAGCACATACACATCTGATTCCAAAACACATTGTGAGTGCTCAATACAACTTAAATGCAACAAACTGCAATGCCAACTCTGTTTTCAAAATCCTCAGTATATACTTTTCAGCTTCACAAGGAATGGAAGTAAGTACTATAGATTCTGCAGTATTCTGTAATAATACCAGAAAAAAAGAAAAAAATGCAACCTGCAGCTAATGAATTGCAACAGGCTGCAGTAATACAATAAAAGAAGATGCGCCTGTGCTTCCTAGGAGGCAGCCAGCTAGCGTCAGAAAAAGGCTGCAAATAAACCAGTTATCAAGCCAGCAGATAATCAATAGGTACCAGCTAAACAGGCAATGTGTCTGTGCCCTGCACACATCTGTGTGTACCCTGCAAGGAAACCCTATCCTCCTTGAAACCAAAGTGTGTCTCAGCCTGGGTGTACTTGCATCTGAGACATTCCAGAGACACATGGAGGATGCTGTAGGAGTGTTACTGACAGCTGCCAGTCGTATCATGGCAAAACTCCTGGGAGCAATGTGCAGCAATGTGGATGACTGCATCCACTTTCCATCCACCCCCATGGAGCGGAGAACTGCATTGAACCAGTTCTATTGCATTGCAAATTTGTTCCATGTACTTGGTGTAATATATTGCATACACATCCCTTTCAAGACACCAGTACATCCTGAAGCAGGCCGATATATAAACAGAAATCGCTGGCCATCCCTGAACTGCTAGTCTTTGTGTGCAGCAGATGGGAGCATGACAAACCTCATGGTAAGAAACCCTGGAAGTATCCATGATGCTGCCATACAGAGAGAATGTGGTCTGAGGGCTGCATTCTAGCAAGGTAAAATAGCTGAGGGACGACTACTGGGTAAGTACAGCAGTGTAGCTTAGCTATAATCTAACAATATCCCTCCCAACAATATCCATGCAGGCAGCATGTGTGCTCACTTCCCACAACAGGTGACTGTGGTTAACCACTTGAGGCATGGCTAATAACCCTGTACCACGAACCATTTAATCCTGCAGAGGAGGCCTACAACAGAGTGCAAGCATGAGCCAGAAATACCATAGAGCATGTGTTCATTGTACTGAAACCCAGGTTCAGATGTCTGGACACATCCAGAGGTGCACTGCTATTCACACAGAAGAGGCATCACAGATGATAATGTTATGTGCCATGCTGCACAACATGGTAACTAGAGCAGATGTGGGTGAACTACCCCAAAAACCCAGATGTCTGAAGATGACATCCTGCAGGTATCAGATGAGGAGCAGGAAGACATGGGGGCAGAAGACACAGGCATAGGCAATATAAGGTGTGACAACAAGTGCAGGACCAGGCAACACGGCAGTGTCTGACCCACAACTGAGTCATAACAAGCCACACATACATGAGTAGACAGATTAAGCACTGATCTTCAGGTGTTGCCTCACCACAGTAGCATGGATTGCATCTAATGGCAATTACCCACAAGATGTACATAATGACCTTCAGACATAGCAACATAATCATGACGTATACCATTATGAACATCTACAAAACTATCATAACAGGGATTATCAACTCTGTTGTCAGTGTATGCCACACAATAAGGGACACATATCAGTGCAACACATTTCCATCTCTTCACTATAAAAATCTGCAAAAAGGTAAACACAGTACATAATGCTGAAATGTTAATATCACAAGCCACATGGATCACTGCAATGTATGGATAAAATAATACAATAAATAGACTTGGCTATGTTTAATAAAATTGACAGACTTACATGCCATCAGACTTGTCAATGAACACAGACAGATGACATTGTCAGCACAGCAATCATCACTGCTACATGATGAGACTGAGACTACCAGACAGAGTGGATTAATTGCCTATGTTACTCGAATGAAGTCTAGAGTGCCATGCTGATGGCTGACACCATGCTCTGGTCTGCTCCTACCATATATTGAAACACTTGATTCAGGTTGCACCACAGAGGAGACTGATGGGGTGATACCAGCATGTAGAGGTAAAGGAGCATGACTGCAACTTGAATGTCTGGTTGTGACTGTCGGGCCCACAGCAGATGGGCCAGTAGCAGAAGTGTGTGCACTTTGGAGAATAGACATTGATGTCTGATGGGCAAGGGTGGTTCTGATGAGATGGGGCCTGCCTCTCCCATGTGGCATTTGGCTAAGCACAGTCAGGACACACAGAACCCTACTTATATTATGGCACTACTGTAGTGCTGTAGAAGCCTGGGATTCTACTCACCATGCCACGGATAGTATACTTTCATTCTAAGCAGCAAATGACACCATTACCTCACAGTGTCCATGCTCCTGTCCTTCATGCAATACATCCAGCTGATGTGCAACAAGATCTATGGCAGGGAAGTGCACAGATGTTAGATCCATGACATAGCTGTGAATGTTCATTTGCCTGTAGGCAGACACCCTCTCTCACCTGCCCATGTCAACCTGTGATACGCCCATGTCTACAGTGACAGGCAGTGTCAATGTTTTGTAGAAAACTGTCAATATCAGCAGCAGTCTCAGTTTAGGTCTATTGTTAACAGGCCCTAACCTGTCCACCATCTCATGTCTCCCTCATTATCAGAATAGCTGGACAAGTTTCCCTCTATATAGGAGGTTATAGCTTCATCCACATGACTGTCACCATCTTGGCTGGACTGTATCACCATGTCACTGTCCTGTGTGCCAGGGGCCATGCTGCCATACTAAGACACATAAGATCCCACACTGCATTTACTGGATGGGCTAATGGAGGATATGGATAGTTGGTGTGCTAAAAGAAAAACAGATGACACAGATCATGACAACATGTTTACATCACATGTGGGATATCATTAAAGGCAAATAACACATATATCTCACTGCAATGTTACAGATAATACTGACTTACTATTAGGTCTTGTCTATGTATATGTCATGGGATCTAAATAACAGGGAGTTGACAATTAGGTACATATCCAACATACATGACACATGTGATGAATACAAACATAACACACACTAGACAAATCCCAGGAGAGTCATGGCTTAGTGGTAGGTCATATAGTCTAGTGTTACCAGGGTCCTGGGTTCGAGACTGACAGTGGGAATTTATTGGTTGGGAGGGTGGCTTAATGGTTAAGGTGTTTGCCTTACAAACACAAGGTGCAGGTTTTGAATCTCACAAGGGATAATTGGCTAGGCTTAAAATGGCTCGCAAGGGCAGTTAGCTTAGTACTAATCTATGAACCTACGAGAAGATTGTGCAGTAGAAAAGGGATGAACTTCGACTAGTGAAGGGAAAAAGTCAGCATTATTAATCACATCATTCCTAGCATGACCCATTTAAACAATGTTAAAACATTTGGTAGATTTTACGCAGACATACCACTTGTTTTGGCACTTGATGATGATGCCTGTCCTAGGAATGGGAAGAAAGCCGCAGCATTAATGGATGGCAACAACAGGAGTAACAGCAATGATGTATGAATGATAGGTAATAGGTACCACTCAGAAACTCAAAATGTGTATAAAATTATTATATTTATTCAGCAAAGCTTTTAAGACAAACACTTCATCAATGCTTTCTTTGAAACAGGCTTAATACTGACAGTCTCATTTAGCCCTGGATGGGCATTTACATAGAAATAGTTAATCCATGTATATTACATACACTAATGACACTGCTACAATTAAACCTGCTTTAAAGGAGAGATCTTTATGCAATTAATGAATTTATTAGCTAATTGTTTGATTGTTTTATTGAATTATTTTGGCTGCATTTTGATTGGCTAACTATTGTTATCTGTCATATTTAAAAATTGACTGAGTGTGCTTTGATTGTTGAAAGTATTGATAAAGAGTTTGCCTTGAAAGCTTTGCTGAATAAATATAATAATTTTCTACACAGTTTGAGTTTCTGAGTTCCATTGCTTTTGTATCTGAGTTTTTATTGGAACTCTTTGCTATTTGGGGACCATTTTTTGAATAGCATACCACTGACAGAGTCCTGCTGTTGTGGGTTTGTGTTTTGTACTGTGAATCCTGCAGTGGTAAAGTAAAGAAAAAAACAACACAGGTGTGTATGCAAGCAACAGAATACTGCCAGTATGGCATACACGACACAGTAATAGTGGGTGCAGATACTCAGGTGATGGATGTTGCACCTGTTGGCCAGATGTCCCCGTGTAGAAAAATAGTGACATTAATATCTTGTATCACAAGCCTGCTACACTTTGCTGCAAACTATAAACCTGTGTGGTACCATACCTGCTCTGTCTGTACTTGCATCTGCACTGCTTTTACCCCCACTGGATGTACCTGTAGTGTACGAGGTTAGGGAAATATCAATATGAGAGTAAAAAGCAGTGCCATGAAATGAGGCTGAGGCAATAACAGGTAGTGATCACAGTAAAACTGTATGGCGACACTCACTTGCCATTCCCTGGTGTTATGCAGAAGTAGATGGACCTGTGAACATTAATGCAGACATTATTACACATGTTGGTTGTACTGTTCTTTCTGTTCTGCAGTTGTATGAATACGTCATTACACTTACATTCATCCGCATCACCCTACGCAGATCTATGTGCACAGTTCAATTCTGCTGCTGTAAATACAAAATGATAATACATGAATCTGCATGCAACAGCAATATGTGATGAATTACTCTATAATCATCCATGTCATGCAAAGTAAGACATACATGCTTGACCTGGAACTCCTGCTTCTATCCCACCCCAGTTATTTATTCCTCTCCACTCACTGTATGCAGGAATGCAATAAGTATTGTTATCTCATTGGGGGTCAATGGTGGGCTTCCACTGGTGCATTCCTTGATCTCCCATAACATTGTAACTTGTTGGTTGGATGGAAGATCATGTCAAAACAATGTCAGCGACAGGCATCATGGTATCTATTGTGACCTCCACCCGCATTCATTTTGTTGATGATGTCGACCCTCCATACTGCATTTGCTGCACTTCCAAGGACTCTCAGTCCATGTTATTGCAGAGTATTTAGAATGATGTAATTTCCCTGTGGGGAGAAATTTTCACCCCTAGGTCTGTTTACCATGGCAAAGACAATGATATGCACATGTTCAAATCCATGTGAGGGCCCAGTATGCAGATAATTATGTGGACAGCTTATGTCACCATAAACAGAATGCATTTATGTGCAATGCAAACATCTACGAAGCACTGTGACATATACTAATAAGACATATAAAAAGTAACAATAATGCCTGCATACAGCTGTAAAATCAACATAACTTGTGACATCTGTAGAGATTGTCTGGGGGATTCAAACCCCTTACACTAAATATCTGTTGAACAGAGGACCAAAGACAACAGTATCATACCATATTATTTTGCATACATTTCATATTAAAATTCTACACAAGTTACCAACTGAACAACTTAAAGAAAGTGTCAGAAAACCACAGTATCCATAAGCAGGCCACAGAGAGTACAGATCCTCTTTATATTGAACCAGTAGTCATAATAGTTATAAGACTTGTGTAAAGAACCATCAATAAATAAGTATCTATAACAAAAATACATAATACATACAGATACTGTCAGAATCCATAGGTTTCCATACATACACCACAGACTGTATGGAGTCAAAGATAATCCATAAATCCATCTTTATGTACTGTTCACTTTTAATGTAAATCTGTCTATACAACTGCATATGGGAAATGAATGCATGTCTTTAATGTTGATGGCAACGCATGTATGCATACAGGTAAATCAAACAGCATTCCAGTAAGTTACAAGCATTTGTCTTAAAGCACACATTTTCAATAAAAAATGAATCTAAACAGGTACATTTGTGAATGAGCAATGTTAACATAGGTAATATTCTCCCAAAAAGGAAATTCTTGCTGGTGCCAGTTTACATTATCTATTATTATTACCTATGACTATGGTATCAGTAAAAGTAAGAGCACCTATTGTCCATCTATCTTTAAGTACCAATTGAGTCATATGTAATTAATGAGGTTTATTAAAATTCCAGGTTTTGGAATCCCATTTGTGCTTGTCGGCAGAATTTCTCAAAATTTGATGCATTAACCAATGGCTTGGCATAACAGGAAGGTACTCCATCCCAAGTACCTGAAAGGTATCAATAAATAGTGCCAAGTGTAGCACATGCCCATTATCTTCCCATGATCTGATAAAATGACACAAGCAGCACTTTAAATATTCCTTCTGATACATTCACAGATCAGACCATTGCTACCTGCATACTGAGTGGGACTTCAGTGAACATTTTTCCATATATATATATATATATATATATATACTACATTTTGCATTGGAGTAACAAAATGGCTACTTTGAGGAGGCTACAATGTGTCCAGGCACCCAGTTAGACTGAGGAGGAGAGCACAAAGATGCGACCATCTACAGTGGAGTGGAGCATCGGATGAACGCCAGGCCAAGGAACTTCATGATGATCAATATTTGGAACTGGGTTGTGAGGGAGTATCAAGAATGTAAAGGAATCGGTTGTACTGGAGTGCTCTTTTTCCACCATTATGAAGACCTGAATCAAAGGATGCAGAGCAGCTTCATTAGAGGGTCTCTGAGGTGTGGTGACAGCCAGTGGATCACTACAGTAAGTGTCACAATCCTATGTACAGCTGAGCATTCCTACAGAATTTAGAGATACAGCTGGTTCTCAAATATATCAGATACTTGGCTTTTATTACCATTAAGTAGCTGTTCTGACAATTAGCTCATCTGGATAATTACAAGGACATGGTGACTAATCTCCATATATGTATGGGTTTTATTCCCATGCTGTTAATTTATTTGCTAATGTTTACTATATACCTAATTCTGAACTTTGTAGATGCACCTCTGTTTTTCAACATATAACATTATTTTAGCATCCAGTATAGTCATATATCATGAATGTATATAGCACCTAGGCTGCCGATGACTTCATAATTCAGTTATCCATGATCGTATGACAGTATTGCCTATTCTGGCTGTATATGTCTGAATAGTAAAACATAAATAATGTCTTTACTTAATTTTTCCTAATAAAGTAGACATTCTTACTATAGTTCCATTTGTTTAAGCCAAGAGGAATGCCTGCCTTACTGATTACACCTATGTTTTCAGTTATGTGTTCATACATGTAATTTCTTTAGATTATAACGGTAAATAAGTGTCAGAAGTTTCCAACTTCATCCATTATCCACAGAAATATGGATAAACAAAATGTTTGTTAAGAAAACAATATGTGTTGCATGTTAGCTTGGCCTGTATGGAAACCAGCCAGCATGCCTGTATTTTGGCGTACTGTGGGTTCAACCCCACATAAAGTTAAACATATCATTATATTGTTATCCAGAATCTTAGCTAGTTCAATTAGTGCCCGGCAATGATGCTATGAAGCTATGAACCATCAGCCCACTCCATCAGCTCTTCAAGTGAAGACATGCACGTGATCAGCTAATTACAGATAAATCTAAGCACATCCCCACCCAACAAAAGAAAAAAAGAAAAAAATGGATCTTCCTTCTACTGGCACACCAACCAGGTGGCCAGATGCATGACATGCAGCCTCCCCCCAAGCCCCAGTTATTCAGGTCCCATTTCTATGCCCTACTACAACACTCTTTTTAACAAATTGTATTAAAAAAAGCATTTTTTTTAAACTGTAACAAATGTAGTAACCAGTTGTACGCTGACTGCATGGAGTGCTACAGTGCTCATATTCTAGTTTAAAAAAAATACTTTTAACAGTAGCAGAGTACTTGCTACAAATGTGGCAGACAGTTGCTAATGTTTATACCCTGCCTGCATGGAGCACTAAAGCACTCAAGTTTTAGTCAAAAAAATGTTTTACTTTTAAACTGTAGCAAATTGTTTGCTACAATGCAACATGCAGTTGCTAGAAGTTTAGACCACAGATGGAGCACTACAGTGATCAGGATTGCCCACAAATTCAATACCAGCTTTTAAAAGCCAGTATTACATTAAAGAGTGATGGGGATTGGCTGATTGTGCTCCCCAGCACTTCACGCCCAAAACAGTTGACCCTCTCACTCCACCCTAGCTATGCTGCTGTTATTTATTCATTTATCTTTGTTTATTTCACACATAGTAAAATATTCTTCTCTACATAACTGCTTCTTCATATTAATGTTTATTTTGTGTATGGTGACAAATAATTCAGTTATCCATCAAATTCCTATGAATATATTCATAATCTGTAATAGTCTGTTAACAGCATCTCTAAGTGCAAGGTTACTAAAACTTGCTATAGACTGTTATATGTCTGACGAAGTTTTGTACAATATGGTATTGTTGTCAAAAGTGCTATTAATTATTATGTCATTCATTATTAAATTCACTTCAACAACCACCTCATGCTCAACTTTTGAGGAAGTCAGATGGTCAGAGTTATAGCTGAATTGCAGGCAGGAAGATACAGTGATGTATGCATTTGATTTGGGATGTGCACTTTACCAAGGAATATCTTTAAATGTAAGTAGGAACAGAACTACTCAGCAGATAAAGATGAGTGTATCCAAATATATAAAATGCGTACCATAAGAATATTTAAGTCATCATATAAGAGGAACCAAGTTTAATATATCATATTAACTAGAATGCTTTTGATCCAAGTTTCATCAGGTGCAAAGCAAATTAAATAAGAACAAGTTGTATAAATTCCCCTAAAACAGTCATATGTTAACATGTGTTACTTGCATTGAATAAAAAGATATGTAAATAAAATAAGCCATATTACACTTAAAGACATAAACTACATTTTTAAACTAATTTCAATGAATTGTGTTCATTTCTACCTGGGAAATGATCAACATAAAAAAGTATTAAATTATATTCAGTCATTTCCATTTTCAAGTTGATATCACCTCCTCTAATGTCTAGAATAACAAGTTCTAATGCCTTGAATTTAAAAGAGTGTGTGGAATTATTAATTAAAATATGTTTATATAATGCATTAGTCTGTACTTTACTTCTAATGTCTGATAAATGGTCGCCAATGTATTTCCTTAACTTCTGATTTGTCTTGCCTATGTAGAAAGAAGTACAGGCTTGACATTGTACTAAATATACTAGGTGTTGTTGTGTATCACAGTCAAAATAATTCTGTACTGAGGATACTCTATCAGATATTGAATGTTAAAGCACTTCCACTTCAAAATATACTTACAAACAGTGCATTTGTAACAAGTAAAGGTTCCCAATCCAGAACTATTTCTAATATTTCTATGTGTGTCTTTTTCTCTGTAACATAAAAGCATCTTTAAATTACATGCTCTTCTATAGGCAAAAGAAGGTGCTATGGATATTAACTTACGAATATTCTCTGATGCAGTTAAAATATGCCAGTGTCATCTAATGATATTGTTTACTTTAATACTATGTAGTAGTATGTCTATCATAGTTCACCATATATCTTGATGAATTATTGGCATGCGCATCAGATTTTTTTATACTAGGTCCTTTCTCACTGAAATTGGGATAGGACCATGAATCATGCTCCGGTTCTACCAATTTTTTCTGATCATCTAATGTAAATCATTCATAGCCTCTAACTTCAAACTCATCAGCTAAATTTAAGAGTTGTTCAGAGATAACTACATTATCAGTGTTCAGGCATGCAATTCTGGTAATTTGTACATTTGGAATAGTCTTAAACATATGTGGAGGATTCATACTCATCTTACATAAAAATGTATTTTTCTTCACTTCTTTAAAATATACTTTTGTCTGAACTACATTCTAATAATTCCTGTACAAATTGATGTCCAAAAATTCCTATACAAATTGATGTCCAAAAAGTTTATATCATGTTGTGAACAAGAATGTTTAAATCTTAAAAATGTCATAGCACCTCTTAAATAATTAACCAAATCAAGAATATCATGGTTGGTGTTATCCCACATTATGAATCTGTCTTTCACAAAATGCATATAAAATAAAATGAAGGATAAAAATGGATCACTTTATTAAATACAAATTTGTTCTCTTACATAGCTAAACGTAAATTAGCATAGGTGCTGGCAATGGGAGTGCCCATAGCTATAAAATGTTCATCTTGAAATATAAATGCATTCTTCTCCAACACTACTGACAATAATTCACATATGGTATTAATCTCACAAATATTAAATGTGGAATATACGATTAAGAACTCTCTTATATATTCAACGCCAAAATCATTTAGGATGACAGTAAATCAATAATCAATATCCATGATTACAAAACGGAATACGATGATGTATTCAGAATCCTTGTTATGAGTGTACCAAGTATAAAATTGGCTTACAAAATCATTTGTGTCCTTAATATAACTGTATGAATATGATAAAACATCTTTCAAACTATTTTTCAAATAAATAGAGATAGGTTGGGTCATTCAACCTCTCAAACAAACTATTGGTCTTATTGGTGGATTATATTTTTTTATGAATCTTGGGTAATCTGTAATACAAACGAATAACAGTATGTTGTATATAAAAGATGTCAATAAATCATGACCAAGATAACCATTCAAATGCATAAAATATACTGCATAATTGAACCCCTGTATAATTTTAATAACTGTGCTCACATCTGTGGCTTTATAAGTTAAATCAACTTTTAAAAGGGTATCAATGGACAAGAGATAAAATTCTTTGCCATCACAACAATGTAGGCACCTTTGTCCGCACATTTAATACCAATGTCAGTAGCATCTCTTAAAAGATTTAGTGCTTGTCTTTCTTTTTAAAGTCAAATTAAAAAATCTCCTTTTGGAGCTGTAGAAAAATAAAGAACATAAATTGCTTTTACACGCATTCTGAAAAATCTGTATAACATTATAGCTCGCTGGAGTAAAGGTACTAAATTTCTTGTATGGGAGAAAAAATTACTCATTTCTGGAAAAAACTGTTTCAAATTCAACTCTCTAGCAAAAGGTATTAAATCTGTCAGATGGTCAGACAATGAACAATTCACTGCTGGAATAAATAGCTCCCTTCTTAAGAACAGATATTTCAGTTTCATTCAGTAGGCGATGAAAGATGTTAACAATTATGTTGTTCTCACATTTGTGTGTCCTCGTGTTATTGACCCTCTGTGATGTTTTCCTTCTCATTCTTTTGCATTTACCACAACATTTTCTTTTCTTATATTTTTCTTCTGCCACACTGGTAGTGGTTGCTGTTGTAAAAACAAGGGGATGTCAATGGGATCTAGTGCTGCAACTAAGTTTTCATCAGTCATAGTGCTTATAGCATTATACTGATAACTGCCAGTATCAGTTGATTCTCACATGGTCATATGACTATCTCACTCGTGTAACTTGAGTTCCATTGAAAGACATGGCCTTTCATAAAATCATTATATCATGATTCAGCTTTTTTTTTTTGGTTAGAATGAGATGCTGTTTAAAAGTTAATACTCATTCATAGCCTTCTCTATTTTCCTAACCACTCATGCCACTCTCTCTTTGCTCCAACATGTTCTCCTCAAGTTATCACACCCTCCAGTCCCCCAGCTTCCTCTTTATGTTCCTACTTCCCTTATACTATGCTACCTGATTTTCCACCTATGCTTGTCCAGTACCACCTACAAAGACAACTACCATACAAACCCACCTTCTCCCTCACTCCTACTCCCATTTCCACTCTATCTCCTCTTCTCTCATTCAGCCCAAACCTCTGCACCTATTCCACCCTAAACTCTTCTCCTCTAAAGTCAAGACACTGTCACCTGCTCCAATCTACAATCTACCAAAATTCATGCCTGGCAGACCAATATGGCTAAAGGATATCTTCTTCAACAACCTAGTCCAAGCTGGTGATATCCATCCTAACCCTGGTCCTACATCCTTTATTAATAACACTCATCCCTTATCCTCTTCCCCCTATCTCAACACCCTAAAGATTTTTACAATTAATGCACAAAGTCTAAACAACAAAGTACACTGATTTCAAGCTGGGTTAAGCCATAACCAACCTATCTTAGCCATCTCCGAAACCTGGCTTAAGCCCTTTATCTTCAACTCTGTGATTCTGCCCCCAGGATTTCATTGCCTCAGAAATGACCGACTAAATAAAAAAGGTGGAGGCACTGCCTTAGTCTTCTCCAACCTTCTTACCTTAATTCCCCTCCAAATTCCAATTCCTCAATTCCAGAACACTAACTGCTTGAATTCTAAAACTAAATAAACATAAAAATATCTGTATCATTGCCCTATATATCTCACCTGGTAACAATATCTCTACACTTGAAAATATTCTCCTATGGGCCTCTGCTGAAATTAACTATGAAACTTATATCCACAGTGATGTGAATATTGACTGGAATAAAATCAATTGCCCCTCTCCCTCCCTATCCATTAACCTCTATAACTTCACTCAAATAATCCTCTCCATCACTCAACCTAACAAAATAAAGCCTCCCGGATCCACTATAGATTGGATCCTAGTCTCAGATCCAAATAAAATAACCAATTCTGGCATAATTCCTGATACCTTTAGCGACCACCTCCCAGCCTTCATGCATCACTCAACTAGTTCCTCCCCCCACCAGCATCAGTACATTCAAACTCGTAACCTCAGTAGCTTCAACCCAACTACTTTCTCAAATAATTTCAAACAAATAAACTGGAAAATTTTAAACATCCTTCCTCTTGACAAGGCTATAGAATACTCCAACTCTGTCTTCCTTGATACTTTAAACTCACTAGCCCCACTAAGAAAAAAAAGGATAAAAACTAAAACTGATCCTTGGTTATCCAAAGAGACAAAACAGATTATGCACCACAGAGACAAACTATGGAAGCTTTACCAAAACAATAAACTGGCCAATACCCTGCTCCAATATAAACAGCTCTGCAACCGTGCAAAACGACTAATCACCAAAGACAAAAAAATCCTACTGTCTCAAACTTCAGTCCAATAACAATAAAATCCCCCAAAAATTCTGGAACTCAATAAACTCACTCCTCAATCCAGGCTTCAAGAATAATCCCTGTCCTGACCCAAACAAATCTGACCTCGAACTAGGCTCTGAATTGAACTCATTTTTTATAGAAACTATTACTACCCTCACCAAGACATTTCCCAATAATAACCCAACTGCTCTACACTCTCCCCCTTCTAACTCACCTCATCTGTTTGAACTCAAAGCCATCTCCATTAACTTTATAAAAAACTTTTGTCCAAACTTAAACCTTGCTCTAACGCTCCCTACAATATTCCCTCTTCCTTCCTAAAATGTACTGCTGATAGCATTGCTCTCCCAATCAGCATCATTATTACCCGATCCATAAAATAATCATATGTCCTCAAACTCTGGCACTCAGCTTATATTCTTTCTCTTCATAAAGGAGGCAAAAATACCAGCATCTCAAACTTTTGCCCCATTGCTTTGTTCTCACCAATCTCCAAAATCCTAGAAAATTGCACCCACCTCCAACTTATGCCTTTCCTGACCCAAAACAATCTTCTCATTCCTACCCAGCATTGCTTCTGTCCAGGCCATAGCACAATAACCACTCTAGTCTCTTTCCTAGAAACTGTCAATCAAGCCCGAGATTCAGGACACTTAGTTTCTACTGTTTTACTCTATCTGTCTAAAGCCTTTGATACTGTTTCCTACAAGCACCTTCTCTGTCATCTCTCAAACCTTAATCTCTCACATAATGCTTTATCCTGGTTCACCAGCTATCTATCAGACAGATCACAGGCAGTCAAATGGAAGAACACCATCTCTTCCTTCCTACCTACCCCAACTGGCATACCACAGGGATCCATCCTTGGGCCAATGCTTTTTAACATCTTCATCAATAACTTTCACACTGCTATTCCTGATGCTAAAATCATTCAATACACAGACGATTCAACCTTAGTCTGCTCTGCCTCAAACCTCTCTGAATTGCTGACTAAAACCCAAACTGCCTTCTCAACAACTGAAAACTGGATGTGCCAAAACCACTTCTCTCTCAATGCAAATAAATCAAAGGTTCTACTATTCCCTCCCACAAAGACCCTCTCCTATGATAAAAAAAACTTCAAAGTCTATAATCAAACCAACTCACCGATAAATGTAGTCCCCTCTGCCAAACTACTTGGCATTACTGTAGATGAGCACCTCAAGTTTGATATTCATATTCAACAAAATATTAAGAAACACACCAAAAGCTAGGTATGCTGTATAGGAATAATCGTTTTCTCTCCAACTCTACCAGGCAAACTCTGGCCTTGACTTATCTTCTTCCTTCCTTATTATACGGAGCCCCTCTCCTAACCAACCTGTCCTCCTCTATCACCTCTAAACTAGAAAACTGCTACAACAAAATCTCTACATTTGCCTCTAAATCTAAAAATACCACCCATCACTGCCTAACCCTACAATCCCTGAATTGGCTTGAACTCCCAAACTACCTAGACTATCGCCAACTCATTACTACATATAGACCCATATTTCACCCAACAAAATGTCCCACTCTAACTAACATCCTTCCCCCTTAGACACCCAACAGAGCTCTCAGATCTGAAAATCAGAACTTAATTACTATCCATAAACCTAAACATCCTACTGGCCAACTTCTCCTATCTTTCTCACTAGGAAAAAAATGGAATTCCCTTCCCTCCACATTAAGAACCATACCAAACTCAGAAAATGTTAAAACCCAACTATTTAAACATCTGCCCACTAAATGGAAATGTACCTGCCTTCACCCAATCTAATCAAAGGGGGTTCTTTCTCTGGTTCCCAAGCTCTGCAACTCTCATAGTTGTCTTCCTATGAGCCTATCTAAGCTCTCAACAATTTCTATAGCTTCTCTCTAAGCTCTCAACAACTCCTACAGCTACCCTCACAGAGCCCAACCTTGTAAATATTGCAAATAGCATTTTGCTGTCGATGTGTGTATATAAAGCGTATTTACATTTTCTTAAAAGGTTTGCAAGTAAACTGTTTCCACACCTAACACATATCTGTTTTCCTCAAATGAAACTGTATGATCCCTACCTTAAGTTGAATGAATTTGTTAACTATGCATGATATTGAATGCATTTATGAGTAACTATTCTACATAATATTATCTTTAATATTAACTATCAGTTGCATCTAAATTGTATAATGCATGTTGGAGCTTTTCTTCCCAGGCCTCCACTGAAAATGGGTCAGTCCGGCCCAGTGGACTTTCCCGGTAATCAAACTGCAAATAAAATAAATAAATAAATAGTCGACTAACAGTTGTTTTGATGTGTGTTAAATGTTAAATTATATTAAACTATATCTTAAGTAACTCTTGTCTGAGGGAAGGCTCAACCAAATTAAAGAACTCATTCATTGACAGCATGTAATCTCTTCCAAGGTTGAGATTTAACAACTGCCATTTAAGCAACATTTCAGGATACATTGTTCCATATGTGGGCATTTGTTAAATTCTTAAACCACATGGCATGATGTTAAATTTTAAATATGTGTCAAAACTTAAATTTTCATTAAAGGAGATGTAAGGGAAACAAACGAAAATAATGACATGCTGCCAGACACACGGGGAAATAGTTTCCTGAGGCAAACAACATTATTAAACACTGCAGGCCCCAATAATAATGTTTGTCAAATTATATTTATGTCAATGTGGCATGAGACAGTGTTGAGTATGGTTCGCTTCAAATGTTATGATATGTTAAATGCACTTGCTTTGTTTATGTCACGATTTCAGTTGATAAGCTGTGTTATGCATGCCAAATTGAATTGCTCCCACTGGTAATGGGTACATTCTCTCTACTTGCTTATGTTTGCAACATTTCAAACTGAACTGTTTTTTTATGTAAGAACTTTTATGCGCGCTGCTACACCTCCAGTCTCATATTGCAGAACTGGGGTCTGAATGGAGAGATGATAAAATCAGCAAGCAAAGGAGAGAAATATTGCTAGAACTGAATTCATCCTCAAGTCTTGGTGACTACCTTCATGAGGTAGACCCTGTTTTTTGCAAAATCTCACCAAGATGACACTGATATATAGACTGTATTGTATATAGCATATATCATGGGCAGAAGTAGGTTAAAAATAAAAAAGACACCTGGGTATGCAAGTCCCAGGATAAATATATGCCCAGTCTTGGTAGGTGCACCGGAAATAAATGACAGTGTTGAATCCTCAAGACACACAAGCATTACTACAATAGGGTTAGGCCAGGTTCAGGGGGGGATGCCCACCTGTGTAGAAGGAAGTAGTAGTTCACAAAAATCACAAAAACTTATAGGATGAAAAAGAGCCATAAAGATGATAAAGTGGACTATTGAGGATAAGAAAAAAAATTATGTATTGTTACTATTATGCAAGAAGCCCAGAATTTCTGGACAGAAGATATACAAAAAGATTAAGAGAGAAATTAGAGGAAAGAAAAGTGCTTGCACAAGAAAAACTGTCAAAAGTTTCAAATGCAAATTTATGTTTATTACTACAACAGGGTCATGAACAACATTATATAGACCAAGAAACCTTGCGCTATTTGGAAAAAGAAGTGACTGAGGAAGTGTGAAAATATAAAGAACAAAATATAGAGACTTTTAAAGGTATAAAAAAGAAACATGGGTATGGGAAAGAAAGACAGATCTGATATGGTGCAATATTCATGCAAAGGGGAAAGCTAAATTAATCAGTACAAAAAAGCTGCCCCAAAAATAGATGAAAAGAAATACAGACAACAGCATCTGCACATGAAAAAGTTTACAAGACAAAAACTAAAGTCTACCAAAGTCAAATTTGAGGCAAGTTTGGCCTCCCAGACCAAGGACCACCACAAAGCATTCTTTAGCTATGTCCACAACCTCAAAGGCAATACACAGTTGTGTCCATTGTAAATGGAGCCACCTATATTGAGCTGGAAGATATAGCAAACCTCCTGGCTGATAAATCCAGCTCCAACTTTACACATCTCCCCCCTTCAACCTTCCCTCAGAAATATCATCAAACACAACTCCCCTTACTATCACTAGGGAACAGGTCCCTACTGCTCTCTCTAAGGCCAAGAGCACTGCATCAGTGGATCCAGACAATATCCCAGGATGCCTTCTAAATAGCATGAAACATGACCTATCAAGGCCTCTGGAATTACTATTTAACTGTAGCCTCCAAACAGGCTTCATGACTCATGAATCGAGAAAGGCAACAGTCATCCCTCTGCACAACGTTTTGCCATCTGCAGACCCTGGAAACTACAGACCCATAAGTCTTACTAGTCTTATATGTAAAGCCATGGAAAGAATTATCATGGAGATGATCGAAAGAAATATAGTAAACCTCCAGACACTGGACCCAACCCAGTTTGGTTTCGTCAAGGGCAGATCATGCCTACTCACATGGTGGACATCTTTGAGAAGGTCAACAAAGCAATGGATGAGGGCAAAATCATTCACACTGCCTACCTTGACCTGGCCAAGGCATTTGACACAATACCCCACTCGGGCATTGTTGACAAACTCAAGAGAGGTACTTTTCCATTAACAGGGCAGCAGTTGTGGCATGAATACTTTGTTGTTAATAGGGCATCAGTCAAAATGTGTGGTCGTTGTGAAGTCATTGTTCCTTATTGTTTTCTGCTTTTGTCTTCATCCTGACAGTATTATTGATTTTCTCACATGTATCTGTCAATGTCACATGCTTACAGTGGGAACAAAGGAGTTTGACAAATAGGAACATCTGCTTAGACGGGTAAATCAACAGGAGAAAAAAATGTTAAGGGGGCAGCAGCCAGAATGTGCATTTCACCTGAAGGCATTGGTGTTTATTTTCGGGTTTTACTTTCCTCTTCCTTCGCAGAGTCTTACTGATTTTGACATGTCACTACTGCTTAATTTGGGGTTTGCTGTCAGAGTACTACTCAGGTTTCAGGCAAAGTCAGTGCTGCTTATCTTCCTGTTGTTTTGTGGTTTTCATTTCATCTTTGTTCTCGGAGTGTGAGTCATTTCGTGACAAGTCACTGCCACTTACACAGACAGTAATAGTGACAGGACAAAGAACAACTTAAAAGCAGAAAACAAATTGAGCAATGAGTTCTTAAGCATCTGTGCTACTTCCTAAAAACAGTGTAAATCACAGACGTTAAATTGAGAATAAATAATGAATTGCTCCGCTTTCTGACCACCTGCTGATTTTTAAGGTTCACTGTGTTAACATGTGGAATGTTGTGAGTCATATCTGTCAACCTAAACACACAGGCAAAGGGTAAAACACCTTGGAGAAATAGGAACATCTGTTGAAAAACTGAAGTGAACATGGGGAGAAAGGACTTTGAAAAATAGGAAGATGTATTGCCAATGTCAGCATGTAATCATGATAATTTTTACATTACTGTTCTGTGTATATTTTGCACCATGACTGGTGCCCTGTTAACAGAAAAGTACCCTCAGGAGGTTAGGTACAAACCCATATGTCACCCGGCAGATAGCCAGCTGGCTCACAGACAGGATCCAGGAAGTTATAATGAATTGGGGAATCAACCTCTACAAAGAGGCTAGTCACAAGTGGAGCCCCTCAGGGATCAGTCTTGGACCACTCCTTTTTGGCATTTACTTCTCAGAAGTCAAGGCCAATGTCAGTGGTCACTGGCTGACTAAATTTGCAGATGATTGCAAATTAGGAGCTTTGAATCTCACACTGACACAAATGCTCTCCAGGTGGGGCTGACACAGACAAACAACTGGTGTCAGAGTCATGGACTAAAACTAAATGCCAAGAAATGCATAATAGTATACTTTGGGAAGTCATCCATTCCTGGTAACTATCATATTGACAACACACCCCTTAGAGTTGATCCAGCAGTCAGGGACTTAGGGACACACATACTGTCGATAGTAATCTAGCCTTTGATCATCACGTGTCTACAGTAGTGAGGAAGTCATTCTATGTTGTGCAACTTATAAACAAAGGTATGGCATCTAAGTCCAAGCAAGTCATTGTTCCACTGTATTCGGCATTCATCAGACGTATCATTGAGTACAATGCCCCCTTTGGTATGTACCTAAAAAGACATATCCAACAAGAGGAATGTCCACAGAGGTTCCTCACTAAAAGAATACAGGGTGTAAGTAATATGTCCTATGCAGACCACCTCAAAGCCCTATCCCTGTATTCTGTCTCCTACAGGCTTTTGAGGGGAGATCTATGCCTGGCATACAGGGCATTGTCATACCCCTCTGTGATGGACCTCTTGCATATCCGCAAAATAAACAGCACCAGAATTACCAATTCTAAAGACTAAAACCTTGCCTGTGATATAAATAGGACCTGCTGGAGAGATAGGTATGTATCCTTGGTCTATATTATATGTTCTAAGTCTGAAAACTTCGAATCTCATATGATTGACTCTATATGATCAAAGCTTTCAAACATAGAACATAAAATATAAACACACTAAAAATAAAAAAAAAACCTGAACACTCTGTGCAGGGGGGGGGGCAAGCCTCCCTTCACCTCCACACCCCTGCTACTTAAATATACCAACTCCGAGATCACACTACATTGAAGTGAAGGGAAATATTCCCTACAGCGATCTCTGTTGAAACGTTTGATGTTTGAAAACTTCGTTCATATGATGTCAATCATATGAGATTCAAAGTTTTCAAACTTCAAACTTACAATATAGACCCTGTATCCTAGAGACTACCTTGACTATGGAACAGGCTCCCCATCCATGTGAAGCAGAGTTTTTCCCTAATCCAGTTCAAGTGCAACTTGGACAATTGGATGGGAAACCATAAATTCATCCCTGGTTTGGCACCTATGTCTCAGATGCAAACAGGTAACCTGTAAGTGGTTCATCTCCCAGGCACATGCTTACACTCATCAAGGGTATCAGAACTTTTCAGAGATTTGGGATGCATGGCTAGGCTTAAAAAGGCCCTTGTGGTCATTAGCCTAGTAAAGATCTATGAACCTAAGAGATCAGGATAAAAAGGGGAGTTTAGCAGTGGTGTCTCTGAAATACATATATTTTTCTTCTAGTAATGAATGCGGTTATTCAAACTTTTATGTCAGAAATGGATGAATTATGTTGGAAGATGGGAAAGAAAATTAGATACCAGTACATCTGCCATATGCAGATAATTTGTTTATTGTAGCAAAAATATGGGATGGATGGATGGATGAATGAATGAATGAATCAATGAATGAGTGAATGAATGAATGAAAGTGTAATAAAAACTTAAAGGTTATTAAAAATATGGGTTTGAGAATTAATAAAGGAAAAAAAGTAAGGGGGTGATGAAATAAAGGATGGCATTTGTTATAATAGGAAGGAAATCAATAGGGGTTAAGCTTGAGGAATACGAAAATATACCAAATTAGTGGAAGGTGAAAAAGAAGGAAAAATACTTACCTGATGGAAAAGTTTTAATATATTATATAATGAAAAGGTGTATATGTTAAATACATACATTCTGGGGAAAATTGATTATGTTGAGGGAGTTTACATGTTTCCAGGAAAAATTGAGAAAGGAAATATTTTTCAGCTTTGTATTGGGTTCGAGACTGAATCGCATGAAAACAGGAATAATATACAGTAAAAAAGAAGGGAGATAGGTCTGAAAAATCCTGCACCTGTTAGTGCGAAAGGCAGAGATGGTGGGAAAATCATTATATGAAAGGCATGAAAAGATGGAAACAAGTAAAAAGAATGGATGAAAAAGAGATTATGGAAAGAAAATAATATGCAAATAAGGTAAAGCTATGAAAATTAGAAACTGATGAATATAGCAAGGAAAGTAATGAGTGGTATGAAAAAATATGCAAGATTTTTTCTTGCATATCCATGGAGTGATTTATTAGATAATGATTAGATAATGGTAGAAATGCAACAAAGCAAATGAGGTAATGGTTTGAAGATTTCTATGAAGCTGGGGGTGCTGGTAATGAAGAATTGCCTGAGAAATTGGAATAAGATTCCAATCGTGCAAGCAAAATGCCAACATGTAGACAGTCTGATAAACTAAATCCTAGTTTATAATAGCTTTCAGGTTGGTAAAAATGTTTTCAATTGGAGGTCTGTATTCTTAAAACAAGGTATTTTATTAAATTCATATCATGGTAGGTGAGCATATAATGTTTAATGTTGAGTTCCAACAGTGTTTTATACAGTGATCATTGCAGTAAAGTACATTTTATTTACTTGCTACAATACAGTCAAAATCAGTACAGTTTCCTTAATTTGTTCTTGTAAAACTTCATGGTTTATTTTAAATTATCATGCAAGACTGGGAAGTGGTGGTGTGTGTGTGTGTGTGTGTGTGTGTGTGTGTGTGTGTGTGTGTGTGTGTGTGTGTGTGTGTGTGTGTGTGTGTGCATATCGGCTGTGAGCTGTGGTGTGCTGATTGGTAGAAGAGTGGGGTGTGTGCATGTATGGGCTGAGTGTATGATGTGTGCGAGAGGGGGTGATTGGCGACGTACAGAGGGTGGAGTCTGTAAAGAGGCCAGGATGCTGATAGGCCCATTTAGCTTTGTTCAAAAATGCGGCTGAGACATAACTGGAGGGAATGTAGGGGTGTGCGTTTGAGTAAGTTGGCAGAGTGACGTTTGTTGATGGGCAGACCGGGGGTGAGGTGATCCGGGAGGGAAAGGCACTGATAGGAGCATTTAAAGTTGTTAGAAAATTGCTGTCAAATGGGGGCTGAGAGGGCAGGCCGGGATGTAATAGGTGAGATTGTGGGGGGAAGGGGGTGTCTGTGAGTGGGTAGGCATAGTGATGTGAACTGAAGAGCGGAAGGTGGTGGGGCAATAAGGGAGGGAAAAGAGCTGATAGGGGTTTGTTTGAAATTTTTCAAAATAGGCAGTCCAATAGAGAGGGGAGTGGGCAGGCTGGGGCTTAAAAAGGGTGCTAGTTTGAGCATTTTCAAAAATCATATAGGGCGGGAATAAAGTTAAGCGAATTGTGGTAATCTATGTAAAGGGTATAACTAAAGATATGTCTACGGTATACCCAGATGTAACATTAAAAAATGAAGAGTGAATAAAGACAACATTTTTAACTGTAACAATAACATTTAATTTAACCAATAATAATAATCCTAAAATGGCTTCCATGGCTGGCCTGGGTTGCTAACAAGGTTTGGGGCTGGGGGGGGTTCAAAAGGAAAAAAACAAAGTTACTTATAAATAAAATAAGGGGAAAAAATGAAAACTGAACTTAAAATGCCAGAAAAATTTGTCGTATCACAAGCTACCCATCAAGTTAATCAAAACCCAAATATAGTGTTCAGGAAATTTAAGTAAAAATATAACTAATACTGATAATAATACTAAAGAATGCTAATGAACCAGTGAACCAGGAGCCTCTCATCATGAACCTTGCCGGAATGAGATCTTGCCAGCCATTCACTTCTTTAGTAGAATCAATTGAAAACCAGAAAACTGAATAAGTGTTTAAAAATGATTAAAAATGACTAAAAACATATATGCCTTTAGCTGTGCAAGTCCAAGTTCCCATCTTCTGTAGTTGTCAGCAGAAAAAAAATCAAGTTAAAATATAGTACATAAAGAAAACCTTGTAAATATAGTTAATGTTGTTGCCAAAACCTGAAAATTAAAAATATATTTGAATAATTAGTAGTTCCTTTAGTCTCTTGGTGTTCTTGTTGCCCAAGTTTCTGCTTTTGCCATGAGGCTTCATCAGACCTACCAGTCCCAATATGTTGCCAGTAATCTTGCATTAAAAATCACTTGTAGGGGAATGAGCAGGTTCTTAAGTTACCTGTGGAAGGAAAATGCTTTTTCATTAGAATTTTTGTTTATTTACTGAGGACCAGTTTATTAAATAAATTAAATAAACCATTAGTCCAAAGTGTAATGAGCTGCTTAATAGTAAGCGTGGTGGTTCAGTTCTCTTAAGTTTAGAAGGAAGTTGATAGAGATGTGGGAGTTGAAACCAAGTACTCTATTTGCGTTTAATCTAATTTGCCATTCCAACTCATGTTTCTCTAGGATAAGGTTCGTGGGTCCTTTGAGGGTGCCTTTTTTCAGTGTGTCCATGATGTGGAACTGAAACTTATTGTGATTCAGTTTATCTCTAGCATGCTTAGCCAGTGTGTTGCTGGGGTTTGAGTGCTTAATGTTATGAAGGTGTTGCAGGATTCTGTTCTTAAACTTGTTAATGGTCTTTCCAATATAGAAAGCAGGGCAGGCTAGGCATTCTGTCTTGTAGACTAGACATTCAGTGTTGCAGTCACTGGTTAGTTTGCTGAAATATGACTTTTTGTATCGGGGCAGTAAAAATGATCCGTACCGCTGAGCAATTTGCAATATCTGTACCCCTGACTCCTGCAGGGGTATGTCACTGGTCTGGTCCATGGGAGGGGGTCTGAGTCTTTGCTGGCCTGTTTGAAAAAGTTCCTCAGATTCTTATTTTTCCTGATACAAAATTCTGGGGTATCCAGAAAGATTGGACCAACTGTGGAATTGTTGCTGATGATACACCAGTTGTCCTTTATTATGTTTTTGAGTGCTTGGAAATCAGTAGAGTAGGTAAGAATCATTGCTAGCTGACCCAGATTGTGGCTCAGTTTATTTTTCTTTGTTTTCTGGTTGCTGTTGTTGGCCGTTATTGCTCCTGGGAATTCTGGTTTAGCTATTTTAGCTACAGAGATAGGGTCCAGAATGCTGCTAATAAGTTTCTGGTTGTACCCCCTTTCAAGAAAATCCTTCTCCAGGTTGATGATGTTTGTTGTGTAATCCTTGACTTATTTTGAAACTCGGGCCATCCTTAGTCCTTGTAACTTTATGATGTTCTTTTTTGTGAGAAAAGGGTGCATGCTGACTCGATGAAGGAGTAGGTTGGTTCTGGTAGGTTATTGACAGAGATTGTTCGAGAGCCGGCCAGTGTTTCTGTTTTTCATGATGGTTAGATCAAGGAAGGTGGCTTTTTCTTTACTAAAACTGTTGCTGAACTTCAGGAATTCTGTGGAGTTGTTCATGGTGAAGAATTTATTCAGACCATCCTCTGTCCCATTCCAGACAATCAGTATGTCATCTATATAGTGAAAGCACCATGCCAAGTCATTGAAAAAGGGGGAATTATATATGTGATTCCTTTCCCACTTTCCCAGGGCTGTATTTGCTAAGCTAGGAGGCATGGCTGCTCCCATGGCAATCCATTCCTTCTGCTTGAAGCAGTGGTCATTGAAATGGGAGTAGTTGTTGGTGAGCAAAATGTTTAGAAGTCTGCTGGTGACTTCTCTTTCATAACTGCGGTCAGACCCTTGGGGAATTGAGAACCTCGGCTACTGCTTCAATACAGTACCAGTGTGACAGTACTGTGGATAAAGTCTCAGCGTAGATCATTACTAGAAAAGGCCTTCTTTTATGGGAATATCCTTGATTTTGTGAAATAGATCCCCAGTGTCTAGTACAAATGAGGGGTTGCTCTCGGCAAGTGGTTTAATTTTCAACTCTAAGAACTCTGAGATATTTTACAAGAATAAATCAATGAAAATGTATTGGTTTTGATTGTATTGTCGCAAATAAATAAAATGTACTTTACTGCAATGATGACTGTATAAAACACTGTTGTCATTCAAAATTAAACATTATGCGCTCACCTACCATGATATGAATTTAATAAAATACCTTGTTTTAAGAATACAGACCTCTGATTGAAACATTTTTACCAACCTCAAAGCTATTATAAACTAGGATTTAGTTTATCAGATGGTCTGCACGTTGGCATTTTGCTTGTACAATTGGAATCTTATTCCAATTTCTCAGACAGCTTTTTTTGGTTTTGATGCTCTTCCTACAGTATTTGCACGCAAGGCTCTGAGGTACCAAGACAGACTTTCACCCACAAGTGTGCTCACTGTGCTCATACCTCCTTTGGTAATGAAGAAATGAGATTTGCAGTAAGAACTAGTTAAAAAGCTAATGACCAGATAGATGGAGGAGGTAATTTAGGGTAAGGTATATTACTGACTGGGGTAACAAATTTAAAGACAGATAGAGAAAAGAATGTAGATTATATGAAAAGGAATGATACTGCAGGGAGAAGTATTCTTTTCATAGGTCAATACTTCTGAAATATGAATATTCGGTAAAAGTACATAGTCAAAGTTGTCCAAGGAGAGGAAATCAAAGTGAAATGTTTGAAAACATAGACAAAGAATACTGACATTGCTGTGCACATAGACATTACCTCTTCTAAAAGGGTAGGATAAGAGGTTTGAAAATGCATTTTGTAGTTTAATTGATGACACTGGAACATGACAATTGAACAAAAAAAAAAAAAAGAGAAAACAATATTATGACTATTGCAAAGCATATGTGGAGAATTTGTATGAATGCAAGGGAAGTGAGGGTTTAAGACACTGATATTTAGACTACTTAAATGTAGAGTTCTAAACTTCTCAATAAAATAGTTGAATTAGGTAAGCTTAAACTAGTATTAATGCAACTAGATTAAGATAGCTTTCCAGGTGATGACAAACTCATTTTTATATATATTTCCATGGATGATATTCCAAAAATATATTTTTGGATGATTTGTAACCGGTACAAGCATGCAAAATTTGAAGGTAATGCTACTCAATGCTAGAAGTCTAAACCTCAAAATGCACTCTCTCGAGGCACTCCTAAAAATGGAGAACATCAATATCTGTGCAGTAACGGAGACCTGGTTCAAGACTCCAGAGAGCATCACTGCAATACCAGGCTACAACTCTTAATACACTTTTCGGCCACCAAAGCAGGACTGAAACACTAAAGCTGGAGGAGTGCCAATACTCACCAAGGATATTCACACTACCAGGCTAGTTGCCCAACACAATGCGTCTGAAATTCTCCAGGTGCAACTAACACTAGGTAAGACTGCAATCCAAATTGTAGCTTGCTACAGATCCCCCACCATACCCCGAGATTCTCACTATAGCTTTCTAAAAATACTGGAAAATATTAAGATAGAACCAAACACCCTAATGCTGGGTGATTTTAACTACCCTGCCATTAACTGGGAAAACTACTCATGTACCAACACCTTTGCCCAACGGTTCTTGGAATTCATAAATTCCAATGTCCTGGATCAACTAATCCATAGTCCCACCAGGGGCTCCAATATCCTAGACCTGGTCATTACCAACATGGGAAATCGATGCTCCACACCTATGGTCACCCCCTCATTAGTCAGGTCTGACCATAAGCTAATCACCCTTAATATCCACATCCCACTCACACCCCCCCAGTAAGGAAACCTCCATAAAAAACTTCACCAAAGCCAACTTCATGCTACTCAAGTCAGACGTGACAAACTTCATGACACCCATGCAGACGGGAGCTGAAAGTTCAACTGCTGAATCCTACACTAAGGCATTGTATGAGCACATCCACTCATGCATAAATCGTGCCATCCCAAATAGAACCAAGATGCTCTCATCCAAAAAAAAGAAGCCAATCTGGTGGTCCCCTGCCATAAACAAACTTTACAACAAAAGGAAGAAACTGTTACAGAAAAGAGGAAAATCCCAGGATGCAAAAAACTTCCTTATCAGCCTCAGTAAGAAACTGAGATCCCTCATAAAATCCTCCAAAGCTAGTTATGAAAATAAAATTGCCAAAGATTACAAAGACAACCACAAGGCATTCTATAACTATGTCAAGAATCTAAATGGCAATGCTCAGATCTGTTCTGAGCTAAAACAGAATGGCATTAAATATACTGATCCCAAGGATATCGCCAATATCCTGGCAGATCGATTCAGTGCCAACTTCACCTCCCTCTCACCCCCTAAATGGCCCATCTCAATACCGGAAGATTGCCAAATTCCGGTAATAATGGCCACACAGGTAAAAAACACACTCTCCAAAGCTAAGAATACAGCATCCATGGGACCAGATGACATCCCGGGCTGTGTACTACATGAACTACAATATGAACTGGCACCTCACCTAAAGTGTCATATTTAATCATAGCCTCACCTCAGGTTTCGTGCCCACTGAGTCGTGCAAAGCTACAGTTATCCCACTCCACAAGGGGGGGATCCACCTTGGATCCCAGAAACTACCGTCCCATCAGTCTGACAAGCCTTATCTGCAAGGCCATGGAGCGTATTATCATGGAACTTATAAGCAAAGACATTGGCAACCTTCACGCACTGGACCCCACCCAGTTTGGGTTCGTGAAGGGCTGATCTTGTCTCCTGAACCTGATTGACTTCTTCGAATCAGTCTCCAGAGCCATGGACAAGGGTAAGGTGATCCATTTGGCCTATCTAGACCTTGACAAGGCCTTTAACACCATCCCCCACTCTGGAATCATAGATAAACTTACTAAGCTGGGCATTAATCCCTACATCACCCAATGGGTTGCTAACTGGCTTACTGTAAAAGTAGCTGACTCCAAATCCAGCTCCAGACAAGTGACAAGTGGAGTACCTCAGGGTTCAGTCCTGGGACCGCTCTTGTTTGGCATCTACTTCTCTGAAGTACAGGCCAACACTAAAGGACTCTGGATAACAAAGTTCACAGATGACTGCAAACTGGGAGCCATTATTGAATCCCCAAATGATGTGGATACTCTACAAAAGGACCTTATAGAAACAGATGCTTGGTGCCAGAGTCATGGGCTCAAGCTCAATGCCAAGAAATGTACAGTTATCCCCTTTGGGAAAAAACATGTGTCCATGAATTTGCATATAGGTGGCAGTACACTAAACACTGAAAGTGTGATAAGAGACTTGGGGACACAGGTGGACAGTGGTCTCACCTTCAATACCCACATCGCCACAACAGTCAGGAAATCCTTCTATGTGGCACACCTCATCACTAAGGGCTTTTCCTTCAGGAAAAAGGAGGTCATTGTCCCACTGTACTCATCCCTCATTAGACCCATTATAGAATACAATGCCCCGTTTGGTATGTGCCTCTCAAGACATCTGCAACAACTGGAAAGGCCGCAGAAATACCTCACTAAAAGAATCACAGGCCTAAAGCTGATGCCCTACGCTGACCGCCTTAAAAAAATCCAGCTATACTCCGTTGCATATCTTCTACTCAGAGGCAATCTTTGCTTAACATACAAGGCCATGTCAAACCCAGAGCTGTTGGACATGCTGCACTTAAAGAAATTCCATTCCCTCAGAGCCACATGCTCCAGGGATCTAAACCTTGTCATCACAATAAACAAAACATGCTGGAGGGATAGGTTCCTGACCCAGAGACTCCCTAGACTCTGGAATAGATTGCCCATACATGTTAAGCAGAGTGCCTCTTTGGTCCTCTTCAAAAGGAACCTTGACGATTGGATGGGAGAAAGGAAATTCACCCCGGGGATCACGTCAGTCGCCCTGCTATACAAGGGTCCAGGGAAGTAAATAGTGTGGGAAGAAATAGTCAGGGAATTGTTATGGCTAGGCTTGTATAGGCCCTAGGGCTGGTAGCCTAGTACCAACCTATAAACCTATGAAAGGCTCACTTTAGAGGTTCATAACCATAGCATAATACACACTGTCACAACATTTTTATGATAAAGGGTGATAAACAGCAAATGAAAAACTGGAGACCTATTGTTCTATGTAACATGGATTACAAAATCTTGATGAAAGTCCTACAGATAAATATTAGAGAAGGTATTAATAGGTAAATGATGACAGGAATATATGGTGTGCCAGATAAATATAGGAGCTCTTGTTAATTAAACAAGTGGTATATGAAATACAGGTGAGAAAATAGGTACATTTGATTTGTGATATACAAAAGCCTTCTGATAGCTTACAGCACAGACTTGTATTATTAATATTATGATAGTATAGTTTTGGTATCAATATGTAGAGTTTGATACGTACAGTATACAGTAAGCCAACTGTGTTACATAAGGCAGAATACAGCAACACAAAAAAGAAAGATAGTTTAGTGCAAGTACATCGCAATAGTATATAAACCAAATAGAAGAAACATTACAGAACCTAATACAACATTAAAAATGGCACGCAATCATTTATTTACTTGTCTGTTTACTGTGATAGCCCAACTGGCCAGTGCAAGACACCTTTTCACCAGACACCTAGGGGGAAAAGCACCATACAATTACATATTGCTACAATAAAAAAAAAACAATGTTGACAATACAGAAAAAATAATAGAACATTGCAAAAATGTATGACTTGGCACAATGATGACTTGTCAGGAGGAAAAAAGAAATTATGCTTGACACTGCCATGTAATGGGAGGGAGGATTATATGGAGGATATTAAAGAAAGTGAGAATGATTACCCTGTTGCTATGTTAACAAGCATGTGCATGGTTGTTAGAGTAATGAACAGCAGTACTTATTGAACAGCAGTACTTATTGAATATTCAAGGCCCTAAACACCTGTATCCACTGAGTAGCACTTGCTCATGGCCAGAACACCTGTGAGCAGCTACACTGAGGTCCAAGTAGGTTTAAGCACACACTCTAAGCAGCACATTGTAAATAAGTTTAATCTCAGTATGCAAGCACAAATGGATGGCACAATGCATGGCAAGGGCAACTTGAACTATATAAATGAAGTGTCAGAGGGAGCTTAAAGAGGAAAATGTAGTTATACATCAATAGTTTACTGTACAAACACCAGTGATTATAATTATTGATAACTATAGCAGTAATCATGGTACAGACCTGCATTATTATTAAAAGGAAATGTTATCCAAAGAAGATGGGCATGACAGAGCTGTAGTGTAACAAAATGATTGAATTTATTAATAAGCAGTTAATATTGAGAGGTATGTTAGCAGTTATCGTGGAAAGCAGATAAGTAGGGTCACTGCATATTTATTTATTTATTTATTTGCATTTGTTTACCAGGAAGGTCCACTAGGCCAAGATGAGCCCATTTTCAGTGGAGGCCAGAGGAGGAAAGCTCCACAATTGCACTAATACAATACAGTAGTACAGCAGCAGAAAGACATACTTCTTTGTATCATTTCAATACAATGAGACAATAGCAGTACAGTTAACAAAAGTAAATTAGCTTGTCAGTACCTAGAACTCATTACATAAGTATGCATAAAAATGGAAAATAAGTTCAGATATCTAATCTTGTCAGTTCAGTATTAAGTTCAGTAGGTATTCCACAGAAGATGGTTTAAAGAAGTCGTTGAGAAACTAAACAATTAAGGTAGTAATTTACAGGCAGAAAGTAAAGACAGACAGAGAAGTAGTTACTGGTGAAAACAATGGAGAAGACGGAGTCAGGTTTTAACGGGTGTAGTATTGGTACAAGAACATAGCCTCAAGGAGGAAAGATATTGTTTCAGAGTTTTTTTGAAAGTAGTTGGATTGCTAATGGCCCTGATTGATGGTAATAGCATATTCTATAGTTTGGCAATAGTAAAAGAGTAAAGCATCTGGCTAGCAGATAAGTTTGGTTTCCTCACTTTCAAGAGAATCTGGTTTTCAGATCCGAGATTTCTGTTTGCAGGGTATATGGTAAGTAGATTGGCAAGGGCGGGGGAATCTGATGGCTTAAATATGGTTTGGTGTGCTGTGATCAATTGTATATATGATAGGTAGACAGGAAGTTCAAGCCAGTCTAGAAGGTGTAGTGAGGAACAGTGGTGTGAAGAGTATTTTGCATTGGTTACAAATTTAGCAATTTTATTGTAACATGTTTCCGGTTTTGATATCAAAGAGGACTGAATGTTACTAAGAAGTGGGGCACCATATAACAGACAAGGAAGTAGAAAAGTGGATGCAAGGGTTTGTTTGGTGAAGTGCTTAAGGAATTACTTGTGTCTATAGAGCATGCCAAGTTTTTGGTGTGTTTTTTTAATGCTATTGTAGATGTGCAGGTCAAATGGTAGCTTCTCATCTATGATTATGCCTAGCAGTTTTGTGTGTGGGACAACCTCTATGCTGGTTTTATTTTAGGCCAGGATGAAGAATTCATTTTTTATTCAGATTTGTATTTTTTAGGGGTAAAAAGAACAAGTTTAGTTTTGTTGGGGTTTAAGGAAAGATGGCTATTGGCCATCCAAGATTCGGCGGAAGTGAGGGCACTTTGGGTAATTTACTGTAGTCCAGATGGGAGAATTAGCAATACAGATAATGGCCGAGTCATCTCCATATTGAATTATGGAACTGTGAGTAAGGGTGTTATGAAAGTCACTGATAAAGATGTTAAAAAGAAGGGGCGCTAGTGTGGATCCCTGGGGACACCTGTGGTTGTATTAAGGAATGGAGAGAAAGAATTCTGCCAATTAGTTGATTGTCTGTTTGTGAGGTAGCATGTGGGTGGGGGGTGAGAAGCCTAGGTTAGAGAGTTTTGTGAGGAGAAGAGGGTGAGAAACTGTATCAAAGGCCTAAGTGAGATTGAGAAATAGAGAAGAAACAATTTTGCCAGCATCTCTAGCCCAGTTAATAGTATCCAGGAAGGAGAGATGAGGGCAGTTATGGTATTATGACCTGGCCTAAAACAATGCTGAGTTGGAGACAGGATTTGATTGTCAAGTAGGTGGTCAATAAGTTGAAAATGGATGAATTTGTTTCCAGAATTTTAGAGATAGGTGAAAGGATTGCAATAGGTCAAAAGTTGTAAATATCTATGTTGTTTCCACCTTTATGTAAGGGAAGAATATATGCCTTTTTCTAGGTGTTAGGTACACAGGACTCCTTGAGAGATCTATTAAGAAGTATGCTTACAGAGTAGGTGATAGAGCTTGCTGCCATTTGCAGGAATTGGGGGAGAGGATTGTCAGGGGTGTTAGTGCAGGGTAGTTTAATGAGTAGCTTTTTTATTAGAGTGCTCAGTATAGGGGAAAAAAACTTGAGGAAGATGAAGTGGTGGTGTCTTGACAGGATGAGCTAGAGATGCAGGTATAGTATTTATGTTTATTAAGGGGAAAGAAGCAGCAAGATTGATATAGTATTTATGAAATACTTGTTAAAGAGAGGAGCTAACTCAGGAGGCGTTTTATCAGGATATGGACAAGGATTATTTTTTGAGCCTGGGCTTAGTAGGGAATTAATACAGTTCTAGAAAAGTTTGGGGTTTTGTATATGGTTACTTTGCAGATGTAGACAGTGTGATTTTTTTATCTTTATTAACTAGACGTTGTTCGAATTGTAATAGGTCAGAGGGGGTTTTGTGTTTGTGCCATAGTTTTCAAACTTTGTCCCTAGCAGACATAAGTTGCTTAGTGGGTCTGGTGAGCCAAGTGGCATGTTTAGTTTTTGCTCTTTTCAGTCAGGTTGGAGTTAGATTGTAAGGTCTGCAGAAATGTTGAGTTAAATAACAACAGCCTCATCAAGGGAAAGGATTTTTAGGACTTCCCAGTTGAGTTTTGATAAAGTTTTATTCAAGGTAACTATGTTAAAGTGAGATAAGTTTCTTATTAACTTGTATTGGTGTTAACTTGGTACTGGAGTAGCTTTACATAATATATAAGTGGGGAGGTGGTCACAAATACTGTTGGGCAGAGTGCCTGCAAAAGAGATATTGTTTGGATCAGAGACTAGGATCCAGTCCAAAATGGACCCATTGTCATAGGTACTGTTTATTCTAGTATTGTGAATTAATTGGGTAAGGTTAAACAAGTTAAAGTTTGAGGAAGGATTATGGTGGAAGAAGTCAAGCCAATTGATGTTGACGTCACCCAGGATGATTGCTTCATTTTCTATATTATTTGATATCCAGGCCAGTATTTCTTCTGGTAGAGAAATGCTATTGCCTGGGGGTATGTAAAGGGCAATGATGCAGAGATTTTTGTGGTTGTTAATTTTTAAGAATGAAATTAACATTTCAGCTGTGGAGAAATTTGGAATTGGTTTAGACTACAGGTCAAAAGTAAAGTTGTTAGGGTAGAAAATAACTCCACCTCCATCTCTTCTAAGGGGTCGATCTGATCTTAAGCAGGCATAGCCTGGAGGGAGGAATTCTGTGTCTTTAATGTAGGGTTTAACCATGTTTCAGTGGCTGCTATTATATCTGGCTTGTGAGCTACCCAAGCATGACATTCTGGGACTTTGTTTCTGATGCTTTGAAGGTTCATGGTTGTTAAATTTAGAGATCTGTAGAAGTTTGGGGAGTTTGGAAGAAGGAGTTGGGTCCATAGTTCGGGTGAATGTCTCCACATTAGGGTAATTTTGAAAAATAGCTTGGATAAATAGTAGCTAGTTGTTTCTTATGCGAGTTGGTTTGGAAGTTTAACACAGAGATTGATGGTGTTGTTTTGTAACGGTAGACTTTTCTTTTGTTCAGTAGGAATATATTTAGAGCATAAAGGCTAGGGTTTATGCCAGAGTAGTTGTGTAATATTGAGGTTTGTGTGGATGTAGTAGTAGTTGCTTTTAAGGGTAGATATGCAGGCTGAATAGTAGTAAAGTTAATTAAGAGACAGAAGCTTACAGTGAAAGATAGTTGCATAAGAGGTAAGGGACATAGTGAGTATGGGATTAAATTTTATGCAGAACTTACTTAATGGAACAGGAGTAGGAATAAGCTAGTAAAAAGGGTGTGTACTTAAGATGGTAGTGAAGCTGAAGGTGATAACATTGGCAGTAGTGGGAATTACCTAATTAGGGGTGTGTTAAGTGTATGTAAGTTAGAGATCGTAAGAAATTAGCTAGAAAATGAAAAGAGGTTGTGTGTGATTGGTTGAGGAGTGAGGGCGAGGAGGGAAGTTAAAAATAAATGTAATTGATTCAGGGGTGGGTGCAAATGGGGTTAGGGTAGGGGAACGGACTGAGCCTGGGCAAAGCTAGGGTGAAAGGGTTGGGTAGAGCTGAGCAGTGAGCAGTGAGAGAAAAAAAAGTAAAAAAAAAAAAAATCAGTTGGAAGGAATGTATAAGCAGTAAAAATGAAGAGTACTATAGCAGTGGCAAGGCAAAAAAACATAACTGAACAACATGAGCTAAAAGATGAGAAGGAGAGGCAAGCAAAATAAGGTAAGAGAAAAGGGCAGTGCACAAAAGTTCAGTGCAGCTGATTACAGATGAATATTAAAGACACGGATAAATATATCAGTGTGAGCTCAGAGCTACTGCAAAGTGGGAGATGAGAAGAAAGGGGAAAAAGGAAAACAAAAAATAATGAGGCCGTTGAGTAGGTGTGCACACCACAAACCTAGGTAGTTGAAGGAAGTACAATACAGAGGAGGTTTACATCAGAATGATGGGAGATGTACCTTAAGCCAAAGGAAAAATATTGCGAAGCAGTCCAGATGTTTTGGAGTCTTGCTAGAATCCCAGTGGCTGATATTTCAAAGAGGGGGAGACAACACCTTTGAGCTGCTCCAGGTAACTGTAAAATAAAAAAAAAAGAAAATGAAGGGAAGGAACTTTTTAAATGGCAGAGATTTAAGATGTTAGCAAAGAGTGAAACAGAGAAAGCGAGAAATGTAGAACAGGAGTTAAGCAAGATTACTAGAAAATACAAAAGGCAGGAGTAATATAGGCACAATATTAGCAAAAAAAAATCAGAAAGAAGAAAAAAGGAAAGAAAAAGAAGAGACACAAAATAAATATCAGCCAAAAACAGTAGCAAAATTAACTATACAATGAGTAAACCCATTAAAGGAAGCTTACAAGCAGAATGAAAAACACTGCATAAACACAATTAAAAACCTTGATTGAACACAGTATCGCTACAGTCTGTGAAAGCAGGTATCAGAATTACACACGAGTACAATGACTAGCATCAATACACCAACATGGTTACAACAAGAACGTCACATCACAACTTAACTAGCACATGGAATATTAACAAATCAAGGTACTATGCACTACAATACTGGTGTGGAATAGTAAAAGAGATCCCACAGAACAAAAATACAAATGGTAGAAATAATGTCCACACTGTCCATCAACAGCATGCAGTCAATTCCAAGTCTATTTCAATTGCATATACTACAGGTATGTACATTTCTGGAACTGCCCTTTTGACAACCATATCAAATAGTGTACAGATGCGAGGTGCAGATAGCTGCAAAATAAGGGGCATGGTCTTGTGAAATTTAACAACACACACACAATAATCAAGGCAAAACTCATGTTTAGTCACTTCCTTGACAACTGGGTTGTGTATGTAAGAATGTCAATATATCCCTATACGTATGATGTGTTTATGTATGCACGTGTCATAGAATAGACACAAATGGATATGTAGCCTTTAGAAGACTTAGCCCAAAGAAATTATATGCCAGCAGTATTGTATAATGACATCAGCAACATGGGAAAATCTATCACTTTTTTTTTTTTTTTTTTGTTGACTGTTGAAAATCTATCACTTGTCATTTTAAAATTACTTGAACATAATGCAATTTTCTGAGAGTAATCAATCATGTTTATATATATATATATATATATATATATATATATATATATATATATATATATATATATAATCCATCCTACTGCAACTGCCACAGACTGCATGTTGAAATACAAATCTCTACCAAAGTATATCCTAAATACAGTATAGCATTATATTGTTCACCACATTTTGCCCTGAAGTGAGCCATGTTGAATGCATCAGTAATAACTGTATGACAGACCACTAACCTAAATCACAAACAGGTGAAATATTAAGGTGTATTATTAAGTGACCTGTTGCATATCTACATTTCACATACATGGACTGTATAGCCTGTAACAATCATTGCTATCTTCCACGTGTAGGTCACTAACTGGATTGCACAGACATTAGCAAACGCAAGGTTCCAGAGGCTAATTCTGTTAACTTTTCACAAAGAAGACCAAATGAGAAAAATAACATTGATTACTTAATGTTATTTGTGATAAATGGATCACATCTACCACATCATCCTGCACATGCTCATAAGAAAGTACAGCAATAAATACATTAATATCACCTACCCACCACAAATCCACAATAAAATATAATAACACATCAAACCACATGTGATCACTTTGCAGCTTTGAAAATATGAAGAAATGATGAATAAGCCATTCTTGCCTTTATTGTGATATACCCCCGGATTCACTAATCCTCTGTGCAGGACTAGCTTAGTCCTGCATGGAAACGCCCATTTAAGAGCAGAATGGCAGCGCGCCATGCGTATTAACAAGGCATGCTGCCTGAGCTCCTAGGCTTACATGAACCATGTACATGTGCAGGGGGCGTGTCTGAGAGCAGAGCTCTACGAATAAACATGCCCCTGCAATGTAGAACAGCAGAACATTTTAAGAATTGAGCGAGATTGCTCATAGGTGTCCTCATATCCCTACCAATAGTCTCCCGTGTGTACAACAGCAACAGTACATAAAAATCAAATGAAGAAACCCCTTTATTTTTATTTTAAAAATTTGAGTACAGCTAACCGTAGATGCGCGGGTGTGCCCATCGATTAGCTACAGTTAAAGTAGCTTAAAAAGCTGAAGAGGAAAACAAGGAAGATATATGCAAATGAAGCAGCACAGCAATAGTGTAGTGGGCAGAGCATTTGCCTAACGAGCAGGCATTCCCAGTTCGAGTCCCTCTGCAGCACAGTCGATTTTACATGGCAAAGCACATTATAACCAATATTTATGTTGCAAAACCCATGAAAAAACATATATTTATGAATTGGAGTACTGCAGGAAATGCACATGTGAAGTGTCAGTGTCATAATGAATAAGGCACTAGTAAGCAGGTTTAAGCACAAATAAGCAGTAGTACGAATATGTAAGCACTAATAAGCGAGTTTAGGTGCATTTGCGCAGGGGTAAGCATTGCCTACACAGATTAAGCAAAGTAGAAGATAACTGAGTGTAAGAAACTGTAACCAGAAGTAAGTACTGCTTAGCTCCGTGCAAACCCACACAAACCTGCTTACAACTGCTTTAAAGTGCCTTAACCACTCTGTATTCAACGGCCCACATTCTGCACAGCAAAAAAATAAACAGCTTCTCAAAGGCTCAAACCCAGGACCCTGCACATCATAGATAAAGTGATTTACCACTAAGGCATGCCAGATATAAATAAGTCTGATGTTTTCAGAAACATAACCTCCAGTCCAAGCATGCAACAGTACAGAGAATGTATACCAACATCTAGATGTATGTGTGTGTAAATATATTAATATCTAAACAGATACAACATATCTATATATGTATATATATATATATATATATATATATATATATATATATATATATATATTTATACATATATATACATATATATATATAAATATATATAAATATATATATATAAATATATATATATATATATATATAAATATATATATAATATATATATATATATATATATATATATATATATATATAAATATATATATATATATATATATAAATATATTTAAAATATATACATACATATTAATATATATGAGCATATATATATGCAAATACCTACATCAACATATATATGTGCCTACACCAATATGTCTACATATACACAGCAAGTTACATGTGTACGCCGATATATATCTATGTAGGTATATATGGACATAGTTATATGTAAGCAGATATATGTATATATATATATATATATATATATATATATATATATATGGCCATACATCTGTAGATAGCAATGACAGATTAACAAAAACACATATGTCCACATGCACCATTAAAGGGGATGGGAGGACCCACACACTATACGTCTTGTATGAATAGGCATCCCACCCCCACAGCCAAACACATCTGCCCTGCAATACACTACCAGGTGTTGCAGATCCCATAACCAGGGCCTGACATTACATGGGCTCAAGATGTTAACAGTACTATATCCCACCTATATGATGTAAGGCTGGTATTGGTAACATATCATGCAGTACAGTCTGCCTCCCATAGAAAACATAAAATGTGGAAGCCATCAACATCCCAGGATACAGGTACACAGACACAGATATGCAGATAAAGATATAAATATATATATATCTTTATCTGCGTCTGTGTACCTGCATCCTGGGGATGTTGATGGCTTCCGCATTTTATGTAGAAGGTGCACACAGTATGAAACAGCCACTATGCCTACAGTTAACAACTGGATACTGTGTGGGCCACCCATGCATAGGATCATAGATTGGTACTAAGCTAACTGCCCTTGCGAGCCAATTTAAGCCTAGCCAATTATCCCTTGTGAGACTCAAACCCTGCACCTTGTGTTTGGAAGGCAAACATCTTAACCATTAGGCCACCCTCCCAACCCAAATGACAATTGCTGCCTGCAACATATATCCATCGAGAGGTCATAGGAAAAAAACACCACACACAGGTTTGCAGAAATGGAAAACCTTTAATTGTGTACTATTGCAGTTCTATACGCCATGTCATATAGCTGTTCAGACACTGACATCCATATATATACAGAGTAATGCAACTGTGAAACAGTTATACTAATACAGTTGTCTGGAAAGGTTCACAACTGTTGCTGTCCAGGCCAAGCTCTTCAAATTGTGGGCCACAGGATACCAAACAACCAACAGTATGTAATGCAGGTGTATAGTTCAGCAGCCTCTATCTACACTCTATACAAAATCACTATGTGGTAAAGACGTCATGTGACCAAATGGGTTGTAACTGTTACATAACAAGGCATAACTGACACCATCACAAGCACACTGACAAACAGAACAGTCTGTATGGCAGGAGGCAGTAGGCTTGCATTAACCCAATTTATGTAAGTAATATAAATATAGGTGAAATATACTGTACAGTACATCCAGATACCTTAAGGCAGCTCACCCTTGATACCCCCACATTTTGTAACAGCATAGGTCATTTATGGTGCCACCCCCAGACTCAATAATACAGGGCCATATACCACTGTTACACTGGCCTCTGGTGTGCATAAGAGCGCACATGTATTGTGTAGGTGACGCCCACACATATATGGCCTCAGCTCCACCATATGTGTGGGGGATACAACAGCAGTGGACTGATGGCAGCAATGGCAATGTGATACACTCACAACCCACTACAGAACAACTCCTGACAGCATGTCAAATATGCAAAGCTTAGTATGTAGGTGGAGGACAGAGGCTGGAACACAGGCACAAATGTGGAAAACTGTTGCCATACACTAAGCAAGTTGCTGGTGTTACAGGATAGTCTGCAACATACCCTTAGTCAGGGAATTGAGGTTAGAAACAGAAATGGATGTAGCCATGTACTGATAGCACTTACACACACTGCCAGTGAAATATCTGACACATGACCTGTATGGTGGATAGACAACACTTGATAGGCACACCTCTGACCACAAAGAGGACAGACCCACAGTTGAGAGCTATGCAGACAGACTGCATTCCAAATTAAACTAGTATGTACACACACACCCTGTAACACCAGTACTATACAAAGCATAACACAACTCTACTCACACTCTGTCTGTAGTTCCTGAACCTCCTACAAATATGCAGCTGTCCTGAGTGTGCTGGTTCTCCTGTAAGAGGTATTGCTACCTGCTGTCTATAACACTGATGCCCACACACAGGAAGGATATCCATCACACAGGAAATGTAAAGGGACCACACACACACATGATGTAGGGGTTAAGAGTAGGTGGTTGCCATGACAGTAATAATTGGAAGTACTACACGTGTAATCACATATATATGGCTATCTGGATAATAATATTTTATTTATTTTATTTTTATTTTACATTTGTTGACGGGGCTAGTCTAGCTGGATACATGTCCATTTTCGGTAGAGGCCCGAGGAGTTAAGCTCCAGAGCTTAAGAAGAAGTACATTTACTATAATTACAAGAAAGTAAGGGAAAACAGTATGCAAAGAGTACACACAAAAAGGAGCCAAAAAAAAAAAATTACAAGCAAGGTTATTCCGTTAACAATATAAAAGATTAACAATATAAATAATATAATTTTTTTTTTTTTTTTTTTTTTTTTGGTAGTTTGAAGGGGAGGTTAAAAGGGAGAGTGTGTAAGATAAGAGGGGGGGGGTTAGGGTTATAGGATGAAGGGATTTGACTGATGCATAGAGTGTTAGTCAGGATTAGTGCAGGGGCACATCCATTGAGATTTGAGGTGGAGTTTAATTTTCTTTTTGAAGAGAGATTTTGAGGGAATAGTGGTATTTACATATATTTCCACCATATGTCCTGGACATGGAGTGTAGCCCTAACCCAGCCTCTATAGTCCCACAGTCGTAGTGCAAGGGGATGTCAGGTATGTATAGCAGGTATATTAGTAGACTATTGCTACTGTCATTGGGTTGTCTTCACAGATATGATGTGTGTTGGAGGTCACATCTGCTTATAACATGTGCGCCATTGGCTACTGACAGACATCCTAAGGACATCATAGTAAAGTACCGCTGCTAGCATGTAATGCCCCTGTGGACTGCAGCAGAGATATTGGCCAACATATGTGGACATTCTGACACACTCTGTACAGTCCAGAGGTATACACATAACCCCTTAGTGCTAAACATGTGTACCATGCCTGACAATATGGATGTAGACAGCCATGTAGATGGGTATAACACATAACGACTGGAATACATTTGCCACTATAGGTTATGCATTCACCCACCACTGTCTGGCCTGACACATAATAACCGGTGGTACAGGGGTGCCATGGCCACATACTACCCACTAGATATTGACATACATCTGTACAGCATACCACTGCTCTGTCTGATATATATGACTGTTAAGGGAGGCCCAGCAGCAGTACATCTGTCAAGTGCCTGCACATGACATCTAACTGGGTAAGTACACTAAGCTGCTAGGCATATAATATTGCACTGTGCAGGCTACAGGCAGACTGGCTCAACACTGGCCTACATCTCCTATGGGGGAATGCACATGTACCTGCATATATCACAGCACAGGGTAAGATACACCTGTGTGAAAGTGCATAACCACAACCAATGTGAACACAGCCACAGCGTTAAGCTAGCATAATGTTATATGGACTATCTGTTCAACAACATTGTCATATGTGCTTCTCACAGACTGACCCTACATATACTGGGCTGCTACACAGTTTGGTCTGATGGCTGTCTGTGGTATGGGATATGTGTGTGTATGGCCCTACAAACATGCACGCCAATACAGTACCATATATTGGAGCAGCATGTAACATCAGATAGGACGGGACCTAGAACAATGACATCTACCACAGTCTGTACACAGGCTAAAGTACATATTAACAATACACACACTGTCGACATTCACCATAAGTACACAGATCTCAGTACTGTACAAACATCCACAGAATGTCCAGGTTATGTCATCAAATATTACCCCTAATGTACATAACATGTGTAGCAGTCTGATATCTCATTGGCTTATCAGATATGATGACAGTAATTATGGTGTACAGCACATATGCACCACTTCATGCACGACATATGTACACAGGTGGACAGAGTTGTGGCTGGAAGCACATACACAGGGCCAATAATGACATGTTGCTGTGATAACCTCATACATTTACTGTTGTAACAGGGTTTGTTGCAACATATGTCCTATGAGAGATATGAAGCCAGTAACTGTCACAGCTTTCACCATCTACAGACTGCAATCCTTACCCTACCTTCTGCAGTCCACATATAGATGCTGCATTGGTAACACATGAAACCAATGGCATAACGCACTGCCTTGTCTGCAGATGACCCTGCAAATGGGGATTCCTCAAACATGGAACTGACATGGCAGGTATTGAGACATGAAGGGCAGTCATATCCACACACACACACTGTTTAACCAACAGTACTCCAAATGCAGTATAGCAGTGCTTACAATCTGTAGTCAGGTCATGCACATCCTCCTCCTGTGTGTTGCCCTGTTTCCACAGTGTATGTTGTTAGAGGCAAATCCCCCAATCCATCTGAGATGTTGTTTTCTAAACAACAGATCTAGTTCCTGCTCACAGTGAATGAAAAGGGCCAACACCAACATGATGTTCCTAGATATTTGAGTGTGTTTCCATGCAATTGGCTATGGGAATATTACCACAGTTGTTGCACATGCAACCAGCTAGGGGAGGGCTGCAATTCATGCGGAGGCCATCGGCTGATCATGAGCATCACTTAAAATACACATGCTGCTGCCAAGCAAAGCAGGTGTAGGTCTCCACATCCACCAGAGAGGGAGTGGGAGAGGCAGACAGAGGCAAAGACAAGTCAGGGAAGGGTGGGAGAGTAAAACCTAAGCATATTTGTCTCGGACGCCTACCAGCACAGGATATCAAACCCCTGACGGCTATGTAGTGCTATCACAGTTCTCTGCAGTTATTGGATGCACCACATGGGTTATCTGCTGTGAAGCCCTCAGAATATATATGTGATGATGACTGACATCTGCAACAGGGACACGGTAGCTATACGGTAGGTGACGTACACGTGGCTGTCCACATGAACAGGTGCCAGCATCAACACAGCCACACTCTCACAGGGATGCACACACATTGACACACTTGGCAGGGCCAGGATCACAACTCATCAGTAGTGGGATTGCCACAACACATCACTGTGCAGGTATCACGTGCACCACACAGGGTCTTATGGAGGTTGTATAGGTAAATGGTATGGGGAGGTGTCTGACATCAGACAGTATTCTTCAGTATGTCCATGGGGGTTATAGGGAGTGTGAATGTGAACATATGCACCATACAACACACACACAAACACACAGGGTGCCAGTACTGACATGCATGGGTGCATGGGTGCATGTCTGCATGGGTGTGTGGTGGTTAACTGTGCCAGACAGCTGTACAAGACTAGGCAATGAGTGTACCTTGGCATCAGGCCACATGATGATGGTCTGCATTGTGGCTCAGGGGTGTAGTGTCTGCAATTGCCCACACAGGTGGGTATTGTATACCCCATCCAGTCACCTGGGTGACTATTAAGTGTGGCCAATGCTGTCAATCTCTTCCCATGTATGTGTTCCTTAGTCCATGACATGGATGGTGTCTGGGATGTGCACACCTCCTACATGCATGTACAGTGATATGTGGTACTGTACCTGGGATGTCTGGCCCATGTTGTGAACACAGATTATCATCAGATGTGCCAGTCTTGCCCACCTGTGGCAGGATCTGGTAATGGGCAGCAGGTTTACCCTGCACCTACACTGATAGCATGCTAACAGCATTCCTTGGTGTCAGTGGCATCTATCATTACAGGGCATGTTGTCAGGCATGATATGTCCTTTGTGGGTCACATGTGATGGCACCACAGGTGTTGCAGTTGTCCATTGGGGAACATGGGGAAGGTGCACTGTCTGCATGCACATGCATATTGGACAGATGGACAGGGTGCCATGCCCTCTGTAGCCCACAGCTATCACCCCATAGTTACTATCAGTGGCCAATATGCAGTGTACTACCCACATATTGGCTGTTGCCTAGACATGTGTGTGTGTATGAGACATGGGTTGAGAGTGTGGTCTGGGTAATACTGAGGTTGCTAACTGCGATTGCCTGGCCTTGATGTCACATATATGGGTATGACTTTGCACCCCAACCTCTCAGCTATTTCACATCTGTTATCCCTGTATGGTGGACATTGTGATATATAGTAGGGCTACCATATAAGAAATATGCAAAACCTGCTCCACATTGACCACAGGTGTCACACACTCATAACCACCTCCACACAGGAAACAAATTACAAGCACACACACCTGTCATGTTTGGGAGTAGAACCTCTACCTACCTAGTTTATTACATTACAGCACTACACAGTTACAGTATGCACCATGGAAATTACTGGAGTACTCCTTCCCCAAAGGTGTATATCACATTGGATGACATCAGCAGGATTGCCAAAGTAGGGCATTCAAATTGTAGTGAGTGTGACTAGCCTAAAATGCATTGCTCCCTACACAGAAAGTGGCATACACACAAAACATCCACAACCGACATGTGTGGGTATAGAAACCCTAACAGAGATCTATATCACACTAGAGCATGGAGCTGTTATAGGACGCACCATGGGGATTACTAGAGAATGCCTTCCCCAAAGGTGTATTTCACAATGAATGACATCAGCAGGATTGCCAAAGTAGCCCATTTGAAATGTACTGAGTGTGACTAGCCTATAATGTATTGCTCCCTACACAGACATTGAAACACACACAAAACATCAAAAACTGCCATAGGTGGGTTTGGAACCCTACCAGAATTCTAAATCACACTACAGCAGTACACAGTTATGGCATGTGCTACGGAGATTACTGGGCTACAACCTTTCCAGAGGTATATTTCTAGGTGGGTGACATCAGCAGCCTTGCCAAAGTTGAGTATATGAATTGTAATGAGTGTAAGTACCCTAAAAAGCATTACTGTCTGTACAGACAGGGTTATACAGACAAACACACACAGACTTGCCATGTCTGGGATTAGAACACCTATCTAACTACTTTAGCACACTACTGCAGTAACCAGTTACAGGACTCGCTATGGAGATTACTGGACTACAGCCTTCCCAGAGGTGTATTTCTAGGTGGGTGTTATCAGCAGCCTTGCCAAAGCTAAGTACATGACTTGTAGGGAGTGTGAATACCCTAAAACGCATTGCTTTCTACAAAGTGACAGACACGCACACCAACACACACACAAACAAACACTCACAGTTTCCAAGTCTGGGGGTTAGAACTCCTATCTAACTAGTTTATCACACTACAGCAATACGCAGTTATGGGAGACGCCACTAAGAGTACTGGGATATAACTCTCCCAAAGGTGTATTTCACATTGGATGACCTCAGCAGGCTTGTCATAGTAGGGCTATGGAGAGGGCGGTGTGTGCATGGGCCATAACCCATTCATCTAGGAGTTGACACGCTACATGCGGGCACACACGGGGTCATATTTCACAGGTACGTGTATACACCTGCTAGATGACTACTTCCTTGTACAGTCATGTTGCACAGCTGGCACGTGCACCACATAGTCTGTAATGCTGACAGATACTGGTGGCTAGTATCTGCAGTGAGTGACATCTGCACCTCATGTGTTTGGGGCCGTTTGGCTGTGTGCTGGGTGGGACAGGCCTGGATGGCTCCTTGTCACAGTTACCCTATTCCACACATCTATGTACGTCTACCTTTTGCTTATTATAGTGTGTTGTCCTGACATATATATCTGTATTCCTATCCACTGTGTGTGCAAGGCATGACTGGTGCATACTGACGAGTGTCAGCACTAACAACTGCAACTGTCAGATATGTCTGGTCCACTGGTGTTTGCAGACATGGCCTTCAGTCTGGTCCACTGGTATTTGCAGACATGGCCTTCATGTGTTTGTGTGTGAGCATGCCCAGTATGACCTTTCAGTATGTTATTGGCTGACATTGCCTTCATTACTCTAAGAGTGTGAGCATGCCCAGTATGGCTGTCTGTACTGAATGTGTGGATCATGTCCAGGTAGTTTGTGCTGCAGTGCGGACTTTTGTGTTGTACACAGACAGGTAGCATTCTGTTTCTGCAGGGTATCCATTGATCATTTGGCTTTGACTGTTACTACATTTCTGCATAACGGGGGGGGCACACCTGACTGTTTCTAAATTTCTACACAGGAGTGGGGGGGCACACCTGACTGTTATTACATTACTATGTAGGATGGGGGGGGGCACACCTGACTATTTCTACAATTCTACACAGGGTTGCGGGGCACACCTGACTGTTATTACATTACTATATAGGATGTGGGGGGCACACGTGACACTTGTACACATTTGCTATAACTGTACTGGTATATCATGTACTCCATTTCATTCTTTATTGCTAACTATCATGCTGACTAGAGGCATACCAATGTACTACAGATCGTGGCTTTGGTTGCCCTACATATTATTGTTTGACTTCCTACCCTTCAGAACTAACATCCCACTGCCTGCCCTGCTGTGGTCTGTTTGTGTAGGCCTGGGGGTGAGGTAAACCATATCCATCATTCTGGGGCCATGGCACAGGCTCTGTTTGGGTTTGTCTACACCTGTCCTGCTGGCTGAGACTGTTGTTTGGTATGTGAACCATCCTGACTGGCATGTGTGGGTCATATGGACACACATGTTGCTTAGCACATTTCCTGCAGTGGGTTTTGTCACCCTGTGTAGTGCTGGCTACTATGGTGACTCCAGTATGTGTTACAGATGTCATGGTACCACTATGGGTGTTTACTGTCTTCTGCCATAACATTTAGCACCGAATTCCCTTGCATGCTCACATCCATACCATAGCTACAGGTAATGACACATTGTACTCCATTTGGCAACTGGTAGGTTGATTGACTTACCTTGTGGGTGTGCCAGACTTGTGGGTGGTGCTGGAGGGCTGCCTATGTTGGATGCACATAGTACACTCCCTACACATGGTTGAGCACAGGTAGTGTCATGTTTGGCATCCCTTTTACTGTATGTGTGAGTCAGAGAGCTGTGACATTCCCTGAGTCTCTACTGTGTCAGTGCATGTGCTATACATTGCCTCTTTGCCAAGGCCAGAGCATACTGGGCACTCCTCCTTCTGTTTACTGGGGCTGGCTCAGGTTGTTCCTCCTCCAGGTCACTCGATGCCTGTGCAGGCCTTGGCATTGGTGGATGGCTATGTGGACCTGCCCCATGCTGTTCCTGCTGCAACTGTTTCCACAGAATCATATTGTGTAGCATAGCACATACCATAACAATGTGGGTACATGTAGCTGGTGAGTTCTACAAGGCTCCATCGGATGTGTCCAGACACAAGAACTGTGACCAGAGCATCCCAAACACATGCTCTATTATATGTATGGCCTCTGCGTGTGCCTCATTATGGCGTTGTTGTTCAGGTGTGTGTGCATTTCTGATGGGTGTCATCAGCCACGGCTCCAGTGTGTACCCAGCATCCCCCACTAGGTGACCGTGGGGATGTCCCCATTGGCAAATCTCTGGTACAGCTGCATTAGATGCCAGATGTGGGAATTGTCATAGCTTCCAGGGCAGCCAGCACACACATTCATTATAATGTCCTGGGCATCACATATGACCTGGCAGTTGATGGAGGGGATGCCCCTGCGGTTGATGTAGGCCCTACCCTGCTCACTGGGTGGTGCTTTGATGCATATGTGCATGCAGTCTATAGCACCCACTACCTCAGTATTCTGTTATTTGGTGGAAGAAATGCATATTGCTGGTCAACACCTCACGGGTGTTAAGGAAATATACGTGCTCACTGGCATGTGCTGACATGGCATCCAGGAACTGGTGGAATACTCTGAATGCTGATGCCTGTGAGATACCCATGATATCCCCAGTTGTGCTTTGGGAGGTACATGTGGCTAGTATACCTAGGCCTGCACATACCTTGGTATCCACTGGGATGGGTTTCCCTCGGTCAGTTTGGTGTGTCAGGTGTGGCCAGTACAACTCAAAAATTTGCTGTAGGAGGTCTCTGTCCACCATATAGTGCTCCACTATCTCCAGCTCATGTAGCCCCTGGTAGGTTACCCTGGGTCTGTACACTCTTCTCCGTTTCCTCACTGTGGGTTGTTCAGCAGCATCCACATCCTGACCACCCTCAGCCTCTTGCACATGTTGCTCTACATTGCCTGCTGCAGCCCTTCTCATTTTGTAGGTTTGTTTGTTAAAATTTCACTGCTTGTATACACCGGTGGTGTAGACTGTGGGAAAAACCAGAGGGGAAGAGTGTTTGCTTAGTTTATAGTAGTGTTCTGGGCTGGGCTGGTCTGCTGCCTGTGGAATCGACTGATTCAGATACATTTCACCTGCCAGCTACGCTAGTTCTCCTTGATTACCTTCCTACTGCTGTTTTCCCTTCCCATTGCCTCCCTGTTTAAACCCATGTGCGCACCACGCAAACAGAATGCACAAGTGTACACACTGCTGCTATTTCCAGGTTTAACTTCTTGTTTCTTTCTGTAAAACTCAGTGTGTGGCATGCACACCCACTTAGGCTTTGTAAAGAGTGCTAGGCAGGTTTAGACACACCCCCTAACTTAGCTGTGCTAAGCTAGGAGCATACCCGAGCCACAGGGCTCCAATCCGCTTACAGTATGCCTGACACACACCCCCATGATGTTAACTACCTCCTAGGCCTGCACCAAGCTATTTACTTTTACACTGTTGGGACTGGACTCACTTCCTGGGGAAAACTGGGATTCACGATCCTTCCCCTCATTTGCATAGGATTGCCTGTTAATGCATAGTTACATGTCTCACACTGAGCATCCCCGCTTAGCAACCACTACTCACTGGCCGGGTTGTCTTCTGCCTGCCATTGACTTGCATGGCAGAATACTGATTTTAGTTAGAATGCTTATTTTAGGTTTATTTTATTATTTTCCCCCCGATCCCATTTGCACACAGCTGCCCTACGCTTAAACAGACAAGATTGGGTAAAAAAAAATAAAAGTTTTTTTTTTTGTTTTGTTTGCAATGCCAATGGCCTTATACTTGGCCATTGGCATGCTTACTACTTGATATGCAGCCTTTATTCGGAGCTGTCATAGCTCCGTTTTGGATTTTGCAGAAATGTACTGATTACATTTCATCAGATAGCACTAGCCTTGCACGGACTGTTGCGAGCTTTCTGGATTGCAAAGTCACCTCATTTGCATGGATTAAACCTGCAAATGGGGTGATTTGCATACCAAGGCTAAGTCTGTGCAAGATTAGTGCAGGAGCGCTCATGCACACCCCTGCGGGCTGTTCCTGGATTGCATGGCAGACATATTACCTGCTTGAGCTCCTGCACAAGCTTTTGAGAATCCGGTGGATAATCTGCATAAGCAAATCGTTTGTAATGACTCCTTATATATTAAAAATGAGTGCTGCCAGCTCATGCCTTTCAAAATGCTAGAAAATTATAGCAATTGAAGCAACTCATGTAATCTCACAAGCAGGTAACATACAGATAATTCCTGGTCCACAGTATAATAATTCATTCCCCCCTAGAGATTAGTCCATCAACCTGTAAATAAATTCAGAAGTTCATAGGCAGATAGCATGAGTTTTATACTATTAAACATGTACTTATGCTAGAAAATGTCACTAACAACTAAACTAGCTCAGGAATGAATTCAGCATTAGTCTCCATAGTACACAACAGTGCGCTACCCACTCTTGTGTGCAATAAAATGGGTTTTTCTAAGGTAAGGTTTAGGGTTCGCATTAGGGGCAGGGTTAAGATTAGAGTCATTAGCAACAGAGGTAAGGTTAACATCATTAGGGACAGGTTTAAGTTAGGGTCATTAGAGGCAGGATTAAGGTTAGGGTCACTAGGGGCAGAGTTAAGCTTAGGGTCATTAAAGGCAGGATTAAGGTTAGGGTCATTAGGGGCAGGGTTAAGGATAGGGTCACAAGGGGCAGGGTTAATCTTAGGGTTAGCATGCATTAGTAAGGTGGATCATCTCCACACTCTACTAATTAGACAAATTATGTCTGAAGTTAGTGGTAGGGTCAATGGATTGCAAGAGGAAACTTTTAACATTTTACTTTTTCAGTGTTTTGATGGTTTGACATGCTAGAATCAATTATCTGTGGTTCCATCTTTCAGCATTTAATCAGTCATTGATCCATTCCTGCATACTGAGACTAGTGTTTATAGGTTGATAGGTCAATTACTTTGTTACACTGACCATCAAGAATAGTAAATACCATACCTTTGTGCTTATATTTTCTACTTTTTATATGTGAATCAAGATATTTTCTACTTTCCATATGTGTATCAGTATTATTTTTGAAGGAAGTTAATGACACACTTGTTTTGTGAGTAAGGGGAAGTTTGTTAATGTATATTTTGCTTTTTTGTTTTTTATAGTGGTGCAGCAGATAGACCCTGGTTCAATTCTTGCCAGGTTGCCCTCTGCACAGAGTCTGCATGTCCTCCCTCTGTTCATGTGGGTTTCTTCCAACATTCCAAAGACATGCACTAGATGTATTGGACACTCTTATTTGGCCATTTGGCCATTGGTGAGAGTGTGTGGTGTGTAAGAACTACCATGGCAGGATTAGCCACCTGGTGCTGTAAACCTTAGGTCTAGATGATTGCCAGTGCTAAAGTATCACCGCAACCCAAAAATTGGAAGAAGGGGTTATGGATGGTTTTATTTTTAAAACTGGAATAGCATTTCAAGCAGGAAAAGGAGATTACTGAAAGGAGAAACTGTGCATTATTCAGTTGTTCACAAGTAGAGTCCCATAAATCACCTCAATGGGATTAGTCCATATAGAGATAAACTGTTTGTGAATCATGAACAGGCCTGGAGGAGTCATTTACAAATGCACATTGTGAATGGAGTACTGTGTCTAGACAATGGTGCAAGATTGCCTCTTAAGCATTATACTTAATCCAGAAACTGGTCAACTCAGAGAGAACATGAATGGACACTTTTTTGTGGAGAATATTTTAGCTGTACTGAGTATAACCTTGAGTAATGCCATGAATAACAAATGACTGGTCATCTGGTAGTATTACAGCTCAGAGTGTTAAAGATTTCAGATGATAATGAGATTCATCCTGCAGTAATAGTTTGGATCCCACAGTTTCAGCCTCTGTTTGTGTAATGCATGCTTATGAGCAAGTCACTTAGGCAGACAATGCTCCTAAATTGTCCTATGTACCCAGCATCTCAGCCTAGTGGACTTAAATGACTATTTATAAGCAAAATGCAATGAAACTGTAATGGAGTTTTAGAGTACATATGTGGACACAAAGAAGTTCTTGTATGGAATGGGGAAAGTGTAAACTCATGCTTAAAAGAGGTACCATTTATGTCACAGAAGGAGAAAGCAACCACACCTATCTGGCCAACTGGAAATTGCCTACCATTAGAAATAACTATTTTTCTTTCAGTAATACATCAACGGTGTCTGCTCCATTATGCTTATGGCTTTGCTTTTTCAGGTATTTTGTGATTTAAGCTTCTAAGTCCCTCCCAGATGCAGTACATCTGTATGTTTTTCTTCAGAAATCTTAATATTTAGTAAAGCTGATCAGATATAAATAGCAGAAAGAAAGCAGAATTATGCTGTCCACCTAATAATCCCCACAAAATGCTTGGTTATGGACCTGTACTTCCAAGTTTATCATCTGAGTATGATCCTTTTATCCCTGACATCAGATGTCTAAAGTGCATTGGTCACTTTCAAAAATATGCATAAGCAACCAATTCTTGAAGATAGATTAACCTGCTAACTATATGCAACAACAAATTATATAGTTTTTGATGCAAAAAGTGCCTTATTTTAACATTTTACTTTGGTGTTAAGGGTGACCCCCTGGAATATTCACAGAGCTGATAACTCTTGCCATTTCATCATAAAAAAACTGAACCCACAATGCCTCATTACCGAAGGTAAGTTAAAGACTATGGTATTTCCATGCAAAGTGCATCAGCAGGAGTTCCTTACTTCCCAGAAATATAAGTTGTCAGCTATGTGTTGTAAGTGGGGCATCTTATATTGGAAAGTAACATATATGAAGCTGTAGCAATAAAACTGAAATATAATTAAGAAACTGCACTTCTAAAAAGTTTTATTTTTTCTTTACCATAATCCTTTGTGTATGTATGTAAATCATTACACAGTGAGTACCATGACATAATGTTGTGCATAGGTTTATAATGAAAAACAGAACAAACAATGAAATTAAAAAAATGGATTACACACTATAATCATAAATTTGTTTTCAAAGTCACTTGCAACTTTTATGTAAGGAATATAACTGGTAATGAAATTTATTGTAAAACAAAGATGTTCCAGAAAGTCAGAAATACATTTTGTCTGTTTTCTCTGCATTCCCAGTTGCACTTCCAGAAGTTCTGCACATGCAAAGAATATGTACCGAAATGTTACTGAACAAGTTGCTATATTTATTACCGCTTTCTACTTATTAAATTGTGCTACAAAACACATGCCTATGATTCATTGTTTTTCTCTGTAATAACAGTAAACTCACAATACACTTGCTGAAGTCCTACAGCTTGATTAATTGGTATGAACATAATATTCACTTTTTTCTCTAGATTATGTCATCTTCTCAGAACTACATGAGGTATGGGGAAGCATTTAGTTTTATCTGTCACAGTTCTACATAAAAACTAATGCTTGCATTTTCTACCACATGCATGTAAATAAAGAAAGACAATAACTGCCTTTCAAGAGGATTAAAAAAAGCACTTTCCAAATCTCTTTACATTAGGACGATCATTGCCTTTATCATATGTATCTGTCTAAACACTTGTTACAGCTTGAATGACCAAAATACTTTCTTAGTAAAAAGTCAAGGGCCTCATCATAAAAGCTATGCAGACCATCTCAAAGCCTTGTCCCTCATTTCAGTATCATACATGCTATTGGTAGGCGACCTTTGTCTTGCATTTAGAGCTTTGACTGAACCTATTCTGTAAGACCTTTTATACATTCATAAGTTCAATGGTATTGTAAAAACCCACTCAAGGGATCTCAGTCTATTCGGCAAAATTAATAGAATGCATTGAAGGGAAAGGTTTGTATCATAGAGAATATCACTTCTATGGAACCATCTTCCACTCCAAATAAAGCAAAGTACATCTCTTACTCTATTCAAATATAATTCGGATGAATGTATAGCTAACCGTAAATTCAACCCCAGTTTAGCACCCCTGTCCCTTATGGATAGGGGAAATGCAGATGTCCCAAAATATCCTTCTTTGGCCCATCTTAAGTTATTTGTGTGCAAAATGTAAATGCTTAAAACTACCATGGGAATGTAAGTTTATGCTTCTTAAGATCCTCACAACTCAGTAGCCTACTGTATACCTATGAATCTGTGAACATATATAAATGGAAGAGGTGAAGCATTGCTTAGCTGATTAAGTCACACTGATAAACTGCTTAAGACTTTCTTACATGCTACATTTCCCAGAAACTAGCATACTGATCATATACTGATGGTTTAAAATCTTTGAAGACAGAAACATTGTTGCATGACATAATAAATAAATAATTCCTAGAAGGTGATAAGGCATGACCATATGATCTTAATAGACAAAGGGCTTATTATTTGGTATAACTAATATCCAAGTTAAACTACTAGTGAACAGTCTGCATCTAGACAGTAATAAAAAATCGGGTCTATATTAGAAGACCGAACTTTCAAAATTTTGAGTATTCTAATATTGACCCATTTTCAGTGAACACTGAAAATATCGAAGAAACAGAAAACCAAATTTTTTCCTAGGAAAAGAATTTGGTTGTCCATTTCTGTTGCTTCAGTATTTTCAGCTCTGTGGTGGAAAGTTACGGGTCGGGTTCAGGTAAGTGTGCGATTGTGTGGATGTGAGGGTTAGGGTGGGGTAGGTGAGTTAGGGTTAGGGCGCGGGTCAGGTAAGTGTGTGACTGTGTGGACATGAGGGTTAGGGCAGGGTATGTGAGTTAGGGTTAGGGCGCGGGTGAGGTGACTGTGCGATAGTGACGGACCTTAGGGTTAGGGTTTGGGTTAAGGTAAGTGGATAGTTAGTGGTGTATGTATAGTTTAGTGTAGGGTTAGGTGTAAGAGTTTAGGTGTATGGGTGTGGATTGCTGTTTGTTTGGTGTGCTTGTGTTGTGTGTATGTGTTTTGGAACTGCAAATTTTTTCCCTAGGAAAAAATTGCTGTTCTGTATGTTCGATATTTTAAATTTTTGATTAATAGGGTTCGATATTAGAACACTCGAAATTTTGAAAGTTCGGTGTTCTAATATAGACCCTAAATAATCACATCTCTTTGGATCTGATTGCTTGAAAGTAACATCAAGTAATAATCTAAAATTTGTAGGTCATTGTTCATATCCATCCATCTCTCTAATTTTCTATCTACCTACCTATCTCTTTGCCTACCAGTCTGTCTTTCTTAATACACAAATGCATATATGCACACAAATAAAGCATAATTATGAAAAAAAGTTATAAAACTACTACTATAGTTTATTTTTGTTAATTGCTTATTCAAAAATTAGCAAAATCAATATCAAAATGAGGAAAATTACATTTCATAGAAGACTGTAATTGGATAGTAAACACAATAATAAACAGTCAAATGGTGGCTCAGATAACTAGAAATTTATGCAGAATACCAAGGGTACAAAGCTTGCCTGGCAGTTTGTGTAGAGGACTAAAGCTCGTACTTGTTAGAAAGCTGCTTCCTGTGCCAGGGTCACAGGGTTCAGAACTTTGTATCTTTGCTTGCCTACTGTGTGATCTTGAGCAACTCACTTAATTAGATTGTGGTGTGGGAATTTTGTCTAAGGTCCTTAATGGTCTTCTTGACTACATCCTAGAAATTACCTATGAACCTAATATGTGTATATATTTTTATATATATATATATATATATATATATATATATATATATATATATATATATATATATATACACACACACACACACACACACACACACACACACACACACACACATATTATATATATATATATATATATATATATATATATATACACATAAAGCATCACATATTACTTTCTAAGTTGTTTTTTCACTTCTCTAATGAAATACTAATACAGGTGAAAGTAGACCATGTTCAGTGATGCTGAGGTATTATTTTGTTACGTTCCAAAACATAATTTGCTGTCATATTCATCCCAGAGACAGAAAACAGAGAAAATGATGGGTACAGACTGTACACAACAATGCTGCTGCAACTGTGGTGTAAAACATTAAGCAAAAACAAAGTAAATGTTTCAAAGTGTTGCCACTCAAATGTTACTATGACGAAAGTCTCCCCTTCCAGTAGCTATATAATATAAAGTTTCTCTTACTTCATTGAGATGTACAGATGCCCTTACATTCACTGCTGCAGTATTCTTAACAGATGGGATTTACTGCCGTGGAAGCCCTAATATCCAGCCAGTCTACCAAAGACTACTTGTTGCTTTTGGAAGGTATGCCGAACATCAACAAAACACTTCTTGCATAGTGTAGGGCATAAAGGTGACTTTCAGGCTTACCATAATCAGAGCTGAATATCCCAGTAGTAACACAGTCCAAGAAACCCAAGCGGTAACGTGTACATCCAAGAAGGCAAAAGACTAGGGGGATGGAGGGAGGGAGTGAATACTGCAGCAGTGAAGGCAAGGACATCTACTGTTATGATAAGATTTTATACAACTGTACTCTGTCCTTACATTCACTGCTGCAGTATTCTTAACAGATGGCAGTATGCAAAAGCTCAAGAGGAAACTTAGGAGTGGGAAGGCACAGAAGACCTCCCCTAAAAAGCCATGAAGAATGGCACTAGCAAAACCAGCCCTAGCTCTAGAAATGCCATCCAACTTGTAGTGCTTGGTAAAGGTATGCAGATAAGTCAAGGTAGCTGCCATAAGAATAGAATTATTATCTAAGCCCTTGAAAAATTAAAATAAAATAATTTAAAAAGTTAAGAAAAATAAGTCTGTAAATATGTAGTAAGTAGTTTTGCAGTGCATTTAAAATAAGTAGGGTTCATAAAAATCTGTAGAAGTTTGGGACAGTGACTCCTTAGATATAAGTGATGTGAATACATTAAAATAAACATGTGGGTGAGGTATGAAGTTGCAAGAAACTATTAGGTACACTCACTGTGAAGTAACCTAAGACAAGTGAAGGTGTATTACCAGCAATTTAGAAATTCAATATGTAAATCTTCTTAAACAGCCACATAGCTTTAAATTACTCCATGCCTCTGTCTTGTTTAAGAGTTCAGAATGTACTTAATCATGTGGTCTGGTATCATGCATCCACTGATCATTCTAAAGCAAATGCTAGTGAAGTTGCTTTGTGGAGTTTGTGTCCATGTCTTTGTCTGGGGTATCTTGAATACTAAATGTTACATGGTTTTGGAAATTAATAAAAATAAGTACTTCTAAGGGGATCCAGTATCTGTCTGCTTGGGATGACATAATTGGCAGATCTCGATGCTTTGCCAGTGATGACCTGCATCTGTCACCCCTGGGTTTCCGGATACTGGCTAAGGGTCCTGCCATCCCTATAATGCCTTTTTTAGGAGATGTTCTAAACAGCTATAAATAAATACAATCTGAGGGTCATGAATTGCTGGGAAAAGCCGGGAATTGCTGACTGAAGGTCCAGTGTCTGCTATTCTAAAAGTGTATTGGTTCTGGTTTAAGCACTTGGGCTTCAGGCCAGTTATTCTACATAAAGAAGGTTTGTGGTCTGCACTCTTGTGGGAGGAGAGGCTGGATTCTGCCTTTCTCAGCTGGGAATTTCTGGTCACAGGCTTATTGTGACTGTTTATTTGAACTGTTTCTTTCTGAAATTGGTGCACCTTGTTGCTGTAGCGTACACCAGATTCAGGCCTGCTGAATCTAGCTTTGTTTGCATAACTTGAGCACTGATCCAGGCCATCTTTTTTTGGAGGAGGTTCCCCTGTACCCTAGTAAGTAGGGGTGTGCAGTTAGAACTTGTCTGATTGAAGACTATTGGAACAGGGCTCAGTTTTGAGCTTTTTTCTGGTTAATTGGGTAACTTGTTTAAATCACTTTGTTCATTTTCTATTGTTTTATATATATATATATATATATATATATATATATATATATATATATATATATACATATATATGTATGTATATATATATATATATATATATATATATATATATATATATATATAATATATATATATTTTTTTTTTTTTTTTTTATTTATTTTATTTATTTTATATTTGTTGACCAGGCTAGTCTAACTGGATACATGTCCTTTTTCAGTAGAGGCCCGGGGAGAAAAGCTCCACTTTAAACTAAATAAATCAAGGCAAACAAAAGTCCATGCAATATATACAGTACATAAACTTGAAGAATTTCTTCATCAAATTGAGTTATACAGAACTAAAGATATACAGATTGTGACTACTGAGTTTAATAAGGTAAAATACAGTATTATTACCAAGGGAAAGAGATAGAAATTATTGATTAGTATATTGGGTATGAATGTGCCTTTGTAAAGATGTAAATTGGTTATGAAAAAGTGTATAACACTGAGAAGTAAGAGAATTATTGAATATATGTACATGGGGAAGTAGTTACAGTCATAGTGAAAGAAATAGATTGGTTTATAATATATAATATATATATATATATATATATATATATATATATATAATTGCACTTTATCTGCTTTTACTGTATTTGTGTTTCTTCCTGCTTTATTACCGGGTTCATTGACTACAACTCTGATCTGCGATATATAACAATAAGTATCCTTTTCTGCACTTTTAAACTGTTTTCTTTGAGTGTATCTGCTTTATTTTCTGGAAAAAAAAAAAAATATATATATATATATATATATATATATATATATATATACTTGTTTCCCACCTTTATAAGCTAGTATAGTCCAGTTTTCAGGTTAGTGCTGAATTCAGGGCTGTGTTACAAATCTCTGTGTTTTCCCATACCTTACTTGGATAGAAGGAAGTTTCTCTGTTCACCTGTGAGAGAAGGGAGCTTTGAGCAGCCTATTTGTCCCTGGAGGAGTAGTTTCAGCCCAGAAACTAGTAGTTTATTGGCCATTTTGGGCTAATTTCTATCTCTTTTGTTTCTCTGCTATAAATACCATATTTGCCCAGTTTTGCACGCCGGACAGCACCGGTTAGCTAGGGTGAAACTATTGCCGGCTGCATAAAGTCTCCTCTTCAATTTTTTCCTTGGAACTAGACAAACTTTCAACTTAAGCACTCAAGCCATTCATTTCTCAGCCCAGCACTTGCTCAAAACTTATAGCAAGCGCTTATAAGCCCTAGCACTATACCCTCCTGTACTGTACAGAAGGACAAGGCTCTCTGTTCGACCTTACCAGCCATCCAGTAAAACAGTTCACTGTTCCTATCCAGGCATGTCCAAAGGGCAGTTTCAGGTGTACTCTCCAGTCCAACTGGTGAATCTGGGCATTTTGAGGCAATGTTACAACTGCCTCATGTACACAGACAACCCCCTCCTCCTACCACCAAACACTAATACATGAGAGAGATGCAGTTATACAGGCAAACTAGAGGCTAAGCTCTCTCAACCCAAGACTGGATCAGACAGTCAAGAGGAGAAGGGAAATACTTGCATCACACCACCAGTCTTACATAGACCCATTAAACTAGCACCGGCAAAAAACACACATAAATACATGGAAACATACTCCAAGGCTCTAAATAATAATCTGCAAAACCAACAGAGACCTCCAAAGCAAACATCCAAGCAACCTCCACCCACCCAACACAAACCATGAAACACATACTTCACAAAACCAGTTTGCCATGCAATCACAGCCCTTAAGGCAAAATAACATACCCAACATACTAGTAATAGGTGACTCTGTAGTCAGGCACACTGATGTCCCACTCACTAGGCTGAATAAGGCGAAGGTTACTGTTAGCTGCCTGTCAGGTGCCAGGATCCACCACATAACAGAAGCACTCAGGTCACTCCAGAACAAGTACAAATATGACTCTGTCATTGTCCATGTTGGTGTGAATGACCTGAGCTGTACAACCCTGGACTGCATGAAAAGAGATATGGAAGAACTCTCTGATCACATAGCCCAGGCTGGTATGACCCTGACCCTGGGTAGCATCCTGCCCTCACCAAGAATGAAACCACGGTATAAAGAAAAAATTCTCGATTTCAACAATTAGCTAAGTTTCTGGTGTCATTCAAAGGGGATCCAGTGTCTGTCTGCCTGGGATGACATGCTCGACAAGCCATGCTGCTTTGCTAGAGACAGCTTGCATCTGTCACCCTTAGGCTTTCAAATACATGCCAAGGCTCTTGCCAGCCCCATAGTGCCTTTTTTAGGCAAGGCTCTAAACACAAACCCACCACCATAAATAACACAAGTAACAAAAAACTGAGGGTAATGCTACTCAATGCCAGAAGTCTAAACCTCAAAATGCACACACTCAAGGCACTCCTCAGTATGGAGAAAATCGATATATGTGCAGTAACAGAAACCTGGTTTAAAGCACCAGAGAGCACCCCAGCACTACCAGGCTACAACTCATACCATACATTTTGGCCACAGAATCAAACCAAAATACAAAAGGTGGGTTTGTATCCATATTCATCAAGGATACTCACACCTCCATGTTAGTGGCACAGCACGAAGTTTCAGAGACCATCTACGTGCAACTAGCAATGGGCAAAACTACAATTCAAATTGTAGCTTGCTACAGATCATGCACCCATGTCCCAGGACTCCCATTCCACATTTCTGGAAACACTGGGAAACATAAAGGTCCTACCAAACACCCTAATATTGGGTGATATCAATTACCCAAACATTAACTGGGTGAACTACTCAAGTACTAACTCCCTTGCCCAACTTTTCCTAGAATTTATAAACATAAACACCCGGGTTCAACTAGTCAACACTCCCACCAGAGGTGACAACATATTGGACCTGGTCATCACCAACATGGGCAACCGGTGTTCCACACCAGAGGTCAACCCCTTGCTGGTTAGATCTAACCATAAACAAATCACTTTGGATATCCATATTCCGGCCCCACCCCCGGACAAGAAAGCCACTGTGAAAAACTTTTCAAAAGCAAACTTCACGTTACTTAAGACCGAGGTGGAAAGTTTCAAAGCCCCCATGCTGAAGGATAACACTGTCCAAGCTGCAAAATCCTTTACTAATGTATTCTACAGGCAGCTACAACAATGCATGGATTGTGCCATCCCAAGCAAAACCAAGACTCACTCCTCCAATAAAAGGAAACTAGTCTGGTGGACTCCTGCCATAAACAAGCTATACAATAGAAGGAGGAAATTAGTACAAGAAAAGAGTAAAATCCTAAGAAGGGAAGATATCCATGATCAGTATCAGCAAGAAACTACGATCCCTCATAAAATCATCCAAGGCGAGCTTTGAAAGAAAACTTGCCAAGGACTCCAAAGATAACCAGAAGGCATTCTTTAGCTATGTCAAGAATCTAAGTGGCAATGCTCAGATCTGCTCAGAGTTAGTGCAGAATGGCACAAAATACACTGAACCGACCGATATCGCCAACATCCTGGCAGACATGTTCAGCACAAACTTCACCCCCCTCTCAACCCCAAAAGGGCCCATAACCATACCAGAAGAATGTAGAGTCCATGAAATCACAGACACTCAGGTTAAAATAGCCCTCTCCAAAGCCAAAAACACAGCATCAATGGGACCGGACGGTGTCCCAGGCTGTGTCCCACATGAGGTCAAAGATGAACTAACCCCTCATCTAAACACACTGTTCAAACTCAGCCTCTCCACAGGCTACATATCCATAGAGTGGCACACAGCAATGGTTATTCTACTCCACAAAGGTGGAGACACAATAGACCTCATGAACTATTGCCCTATAAGCCTGACTAGCTTGGTCTGCAAGGCTATGGAGCACATCATCATGGAACTCATTAACAGAGACATTGGGAACCTCCAAACACTGGACCCAATCCAGTTTGGCTTTGTTAAGGGCAGATCATGCCTCCTAATCCTGGTGGACTTCTTTGAGACAGTTACCAAGGCTATAGAGGAGGGAAAGGTGGTACACACAGCCTATCTAGACCTCACTAAGGCCTTTGACACCATTCCCCATTCTGGTATTATAGACAAGCTCACCAGCCTGGACATGAACCCCTACGTCACAAGATGGGTTGCCAGCTGGCTCACGGACAGAACCCACATGGTGAGAGTTGCTGGAGCTAGGTCCGACTCTAAACCGGTTACAAGTGGCATTCCCCAGGGCTCAGTCCTAGGACCCCTCCTGTTTGGCATATACTTCTCAGAGGAACAGGCAAGCACAGGAGGACTATGGCTGACCAAGTTTGCAGACGACTACAAACTAGGGGCTGTAATTGACTCTCCAGCTGACACAGACATCCTCCAAAAGGGTCTCACAGAGACGGATACCTGGTGTCAAAATCATGGCCTCAAGCTAAATGCCAAAAAGTGCATAGTCATCCTCTTTGAAAAAACAAAGTACCCACAAACTACCACATAGGTGGTAGTCCCCTAAATACGGAAGACGTAATAAGGGTTCTGGGGACCCAAGTCGATAGTATTCTCACCTTTGATAATCACATTGCCAAAGTGGTTAGAAAATCCTTCTACATGGCCCACCTAATCACAAAAGGGTTCACATCCAGATCAAAAGAGGTCATTGTGCCCCTCTACTCATCACTCATCAGACCCATCTTAGAGTACAACGCCCCATTTGGGATGTACCTTACAAGACACCTGCAAACGTTGGAAAGACCACAGAAGTACCTCACCAAGAGGATCAATGGCCGCAAACAGATGCCCTATGCAGCTCGACTGAAGAAACTCCAGTTGTACTCGGTTGCATACCACCTACTCAGAGGTGATCTCTGCCTGACATACAAGGCAATGTCCAACCCAGAATTGATGGACATACTCCACCTAAAGAAAACCTTATTCCCTCGAGCCACACGCTCTAAGGATCTAAATCTCACCACAACAATAAATAGGATGTGCAGGAGGGATAGATTCCTGTCCCAGAGACTTCCCATGCTTTGGAACAAGATCCCAATCTATATTAGGCAGAGCTCCTTGCTAACACTCTTCAAAAGAAACCTTGACGAGTGGATGGGAAACAGAAAGTTTACCTCGGGGATCACTTCAGTGGCTCAGCTGGACAGAGGCACAGGGAACTAATCTAAGGGGGTGGCGAAAGCCAACACATTCTGGCTAGGCTTATAAATGCCTTCATGCAGATAGCCTAGTACCCACCTATGAACCTATGAACCTATGAACCTATGATGCTTAATGCTAGAAGTCTAAATCTCAACATGCCCTTGCTCGAAGCACTCCTCAAAAGGAAGAACATTGACATTTGTGCTGTAACGGAGACCTGGTTTAAAGCAGCAGAAACCACCCCTGCACTACCAGGTTATAACTCATTCCACACCTTTCAGCCCCAGAACATGGACCGAAGCTCCAAAGGGAGTGGTGTCTCCATATTCATAAAGGATATGCACATCTCTACACTAGTAGCCCAGCATGATGCATCTGAGATACTTCAGGTACAACTAACATTGGTAAGATGGCGATTCAGGTTGTAGCCTGCTATAGGTCCCCAACCATATCCCAAGTCTCTCAATCCACATTTCTATGCACCCTAGAAACTATTAGGGTCCATCCCAACACTCTCATACTAGGTGACTTCAACTACCACTCCATCAACTGGGAAAACTACTCATGCACCAATACACTGGCCCACTGCTTCCTGGAATTCATCAATTCCAATGCCCTGGACCAGCTCATTCTTTCCCCACTATAAGGAAGCAACATCCTTGACCTGGTTATTGCTAACATGGGCAACTGTTGCTCTACACCAATAGTCAATTTCTCCCTGGTTAGATCTGACCACAAACTAATCATCATGGAAATCCACATCTCACCCACACCCCCCGCAAAGTAACCACCAAAAAACTTTCTTCAATGCTGACTTTGGGATCCTAAAAACAGAGGTGGCTAACTTCACGGCACCAATGTTATTGAAGAATAGATGCATTTCTGCTGAATTATACACCAATGCACTGTATGAACACATACATAAATGCATGGAACTATTCATACCCAACAGAACCAAGACGCTCTCCTCCAAAAAAAGGAAACCAGTCTGGTGGTCCCCTGCCAATAATAAACTCTACAATAGAAGGAAGGAAGAAACTGTTGCAGAAAAAGGTGAAGTCCCAAGACTGGAAAAATTCCCTTATTAGCCTCAACAAAAAGTTGAGATCCCTCATCAAAACCTCTAAAGCCAGCTATGAAGGCAGAATTGCAGCAGACACTAAAAACAACTACAAAGCCTTCTATAGTTATATCAAGAATCTCCATGGCAATACCCAGGTTTGCTCTGAGTTACTCCACAATGGTATCTCCTATACTGAGCCAACAGATATTGCCAACATACTGGCACAGAGATTCAGTGCCAAATCTACCTCCCTCATGCCCCTAAAGGACCAGTCACAATACCGGAGGAATGGCAGGCATCCAGCATTACTGCAGCACAGGTTAAAGCTGCATTGTTCAAGGCCAAGAATACAGCTTCCATGGGTCCTGACATTATCTCTGCATGTATTCTACATGAACTACAAAGTGAACTGGCACCACATTTGTGTGCCCTGTTTGATCATAGCCTCACCTTAGGCTTTGTCCCTACTGAATGGTGCACTGTTACAGTCATCCCTCTCCATAAAGGGGGAGCAACTACAGACCCTGGGAATTATTGCCCCATTAGCCTGACAAGTCTGATATGTAAGGCTATGGCGTGCATCATCATGGACCTTATTAAAAAGGATATAGGGAATCTCCAAACTCTAGATCCCATGCAATTTGGTTTTATGAAAGGTAGATCATGCCTTCTCAACCCGGTTGACTTCTTTGAGTCAGTCACCAGAGCTGTGGATGAGGGCAGGGCAGTTCATACAGCCTACCTCGATCTGGCCAAGGCCTTTGATACCATTCCCCACTCAAGAATTATTGATAAACTCACCAAACTAGGCATCAACCCCTATATCACTAGGTGGGTTGCAAATTGGCTCACAGATAGAACCCACAGTGTAATGTAACAGACTCCAAGTCAGACTGCCGACCAGTCATGAGTGGAGTCCCACAGAGATCAGTCCTGGGTCCTCTCCTGTTTGGAATCTACTTCTCAGAAGTCCAGGCCAACATGGATGGACTCTGGCTGACCAAGTTTGCAAACAACTGAAAGCTGGGAGCCATTATTAACTCCCCAAGTGATGTAAAGGCCTCATTGAGACCAATGACTGGTGTCAAAACCATGGCTTTAAGCTTAATGCCATAAAATGTGTCATCAACCCCTTTGGGAAGAACTCATTTCCCACTAATTACCACATTGATGGGAGCCCACTGAACACTGAAGGCGAAATAAGAGATCTGGTGACACAGGTTGACAGCAACCTCTCCTTCGACCACCACATTGCCACTGTGGTCAGAAAGTCCTTCTACGTGGCTTATCTCATTACCAAGGGTTTTGCATCCAGAAGAAAGAGGTCATCATCTCTCTCTCCTCTTCCCTCATTAGACCAATCATCGAGTATAATGCCCCATTTGGCATGTACTTCATTAGACACATGCAACAGCTGGAAAGGCCACAAAAGTACCTCATGAAGAGGAACCTAGGCCTTAAACACATGTCCTACATGGACAGACTCAAAAAACTCCAGCTATTCTCTGTTTTATATTGTCTACTAACAGACGAGCTCTGCTTGATTTACAAAGCCATGTCTGACCCAGCTCTGTTAGAAATGCTACATCTAAAGAAATCCAAATACCTCCATACCACACACACACTCCAGGACCTCAACCTCATTACCACAATCAACAGAACATGCTGGAGAGACAGGTTCATAACCCAGAGACTGCCCATGCTCTGGAATAGACTTCCCATACATGTTAAGCAGAGCATCTCACTGGCTCCCTTCAAGAGAAATCTTGATGAGTGGATAGGAAATAGAAAGTTCACCCCAGGAATTACTGCAGTGGCTGTACTTGATAGAGGCACTGGGAACTAACATCAGGTGGCACGATGCCAGGGCACTTTTATGGGCTAGACTTGTAAAGACTCCAGGGCCATTAGCCTAGTACGCACCTATGAACCTATGAACTTTTATCTTATTCTTACAAAAAGGACAACTACCTTCAGAGATTTTGAAAACAGAAAATTGTGGATCCAGAAATTCAATGTATTCATGAATATGAAAGGTATATATGACAAGGCTGGAATGGTATAATCATGTGCTACATTTCTACATTGTCACATGGGTTTGTAATATATCTTCATTTTCAGAGGAAGAAAAACAGACTTTTGCTGTGATTAGACAACAGTTTCAGATGTACTGTGAATCTACCATATATCTACCACTTATCCTTCACGAAGGTGCAAGGTCTCATTGAGGGTCTGAGGCCTTGCTTTAATGAATTAAAGCCTGACATGCTTATATTGAGCCAGAGGGAAGTCAACCATTATAGACATAGCCAATAATGACATAGAAGAAAAGCACCTGGAGGTTAGCCAATAAGAATAGTATGTGATGGTCTGACGTAAAATTCATTTGGAGGATAAAGGCAGACTGTATCAGCTTGGATTATACTAGAGAGAAGAAAAATAGGAAGAAGAAGGAAAAAAGGGTAGAAAGAGAAGAAGAGGATGGATGAAGAGAGGAATGAGATGTGATAGTCTCATAGAGATAGAATTGTGTAGCCAGTGACTCCTGGGATATATGCACGGGGTCACAACCGTTCCTTCTAATTGAAGTTTGAATGATGCTAGGATTTCAGACTGATTAATATATAGTAGATGTTTGCTCCACAGCTAAGGGATGTGTTGGATGATGGCTTTATCTATGCATTGTGACTTGTTGCTATTTTGTCTTAGAAGTAGTTCTTTGTCAAGGTTATTAGCTTAGAAGTTTTCCTTCTCAAGAAAATGAGGTTGCAAACAGAAAGGTTTGGCAAAGCAGACAAGAAAAAAACAGATCAAACAAAAGAATGAAAAATGCTACAAGAAGTGCAATAAACCTAGAGGTTTAATTCATAATATTCTCTTCTTAAGAGACTTCTTTGGAATGACATAGATTACCTCAAATAGGTCTATAACCCACTGAAAACAAGGATAAAATTGAAAAGGCAGAAAACATATTTTACTTCAATCAAATGTCCATTCAAAATCTCAGGAAGGTGAAATAAGATCTCTAACGCCAAAAATTTATTTTATATCTGGAACATCTGGATTGTCAAAGTCATTTAAGTGTCTTTGGTCAAGTCTACAGTTTTAAACCCGTCGAAGAAGCAAATGTAAAACCTTTTCAGATAAATTCAAAATCAACACGTGCAATCACTATAGTTATTAATTCTAAAACCAGTGACCTCATTATTAACATTATCATTATTATCTCCACCAACAATTGTTCATTGTTCATTGAATAACATCCAGGTCCCCTCCCTCTACCCCTTCTGCTGTCTCTGGTTGTTAAGTTGTAACAATCCTTGATTTGAAAATGTCCCATTGTTCTGCATAACAGACTCTGTTTGCCTGTTCTGTAATTAGGGTGATCTCCATATGAGAAGGGGATAGATAATGGCCCAAAATTATCTCCATGTTCATTACTGCACTGCTAGATATTAATCTGAAAGATTACTTAATGCAGATTTATAGAGAATGTATTGTTCTGATGACATTTCTATATAAATTATGAAGAGACCACTTATTTATTTAAATTAATGTGTATTCAGATTGTGATCATGCCCTCTGGTGTTTTTTTTTTTCATTCTTTTTATCCAGTCGTTTTTGCCAGTTATGGCAATTCTTTACAGCAATATATTAATAAAAAGACTATCAGTATTAGTAATAGTATATATATATATATATATATATATATATATATATATATATCTATATGTAGACACACACACACACACACACACACACACACACACACACACACACACACACACACACACACACACACACACACACACATAGTTATACCCCTGGATTTACTAATCTTCCGTGCAAGACTAGTCTAGTCCTGCACGGAAGCAGCTGCTTAGGAGCAGAACAGCAGCACACCATGCATATTAATGAAGGCGTGCTGCCCAACCTCCTAGGCATACATGGAGCATGTACGAGTGCAGGGGGCATGTCTGAGAGTAGAGCACTCAGAATAAACATGACCCTGCAAAGTAGAACAGCAGAAAGTGGAAATAAATGAGCGAGGACGCTCATAGGTGTCCATATATCCCCACCAACAGTCCCACATGTGTACAACAGCAACAGCACATATAAATAAACCAAAGAAAACCCATCATATTTATAGTAAATCCGAGTACAGCTAACTGTAGGTGTGTGGGTGTGCCCATCGCTTAGCTATGGTTAAAGCAGCTGAAAAGGCCAAAGAGGATAACAAGGAAGATATATATATGAATGAAGCAGCACAGCAAGAGTGTAGTGGGCAGGGCATCTGCTTAACGAGTAGGCATTCCTGGTTTGAGTTACACTGTAGCACATACCATTCTCTATGTGAAATCTGTATATGAACATTTTTTTCTCATATATTTCCTGTATAACCTACTAAATAACATTAAATGTGAACTGGACGACTGTATTAAAAAGGCACTAGTAAGCAGGTGTGAGCACAAATAAGCAGTAGTAAGCATATATAAGCACTAACAAGTGTGTGTAAGTGCGTTTGCACGGGGGTAAGCTTTACCTGCACAGATTAAACAAAGTAGAAGCTAACTGAGTGTTAGAAACTGTAACCAGAGGTTAGCAGTGCTTAGCCCCTACTTAAACCTGCGCACACCCGCGTACAACCACTTTATTGTGCCATAATCACTCAGTACTCAACAGCCCATGTTCTGCCCAGCAACAAAATAAACAGCTCCTGCAAGGCTCGAACCAAGGATCCTGCACACCATGGACAAAGGGAATTTCCACTAAGCTATGACAAATACAAACATAGTTGACATTGTTAGAAACATATCATCCGGTCC